>NC_062567.1:50138033-50439144 GCF_022837055.1 Prionailurus viverrinus | reverse complement strand
TTTAACCAGCTAGAGTTCCATACAACAGGTGTGGGAGCTGGTACATGGGACTGCAGGAAGGCCCAGCAACTAATGCTTAGAGCACTTAAGAACATACAATCAACATGAAGAGGATAGGACAGGTTGTCGTCACAAAATATTTTGAATCACATAACTAACTTCCTTCAATCAAATTCTTTGTCTACTAAAAAAAAATGCTGATAATTTGTATCCACATTTTTAGCTTGCTTAGGGAAAAAGAATGTGCTTCTCAGGCTGAGGTCAACAGCTAGTTCAGTTGTATTTTTTATTGTATAATGAAATGACTTTTCCCCAGCCCCCAGCATCCTTCTTACTTTCTAATAATGCATAGCTTTCCCTTCGAGGAATAACGAACACTCCCTCTCTGCTACACAATCATGTGGGACCTCACCTTCAGCTTCAGGACTGGCTAACATAACTTTGCACATCCCATCCCTTTGGTCTGGTGATTGGTACACAGATAGGTGTATGACCTTGTGGGAATCACCACAACAGAATCCTGGATTATTGGGAGAGAGATGCTCTCCCTTCCACATCTGATGTAAAGTCTGAAGCTGCAGTAATAAATTTTTACTCAAGAGGAAAGATCATGTCTGCAAATGAATCCAACATGTGGAGGAGGGAAATCAACTCAAGCTAGGGAACCAGATAATTTTGATGTTGTTTGAATCTCACCATCAATCTAACTAAACCTCCAAACTACTTGTGTTATTTAAATCAATACGTTTCCTTTGTGTTTAAGCGAGCTTGACATTGGGGTTTTTGTCACTTGTGACCAAGAGTTCTAAGTTATAACATAGTAAATTAACAAAGTTGGCCTCTTATGAGTTTAGAAAATGCAAGTTAGCCATCCTGACATTCACAATCTCTGGGTGACTGACAAGATTATTTTGGCTGGGATTTCAAACTCTGAGCCTAGGTAAACAGACCAAAGTAAATGTCACCTCTAAGGCTCATGAAGATCCAGCTCTTTTTCTCTTTTAATTCCAAGGTTATTAAGCACCCAATATCACCCTGTCTTTTTCTTTTCTTTTTTAATGTTTATTTATTTTTGAGAGAGAGAGCGAGCAGGGGAGGGTCAGAGAGAGCTGAGCTGTCAGCACAGAGCCTAATGTGGGGTTTCAACCCATGCACCACAAGATCATGACCAGAGCTGAAGTTAGATGCTTAACCTACTGAGCCACCCAGGCGCCCCTGCCTTTTTCTTTTAAATGTGTATAGATTATTAGGTAGTTTTATCCTGTTTTAGAACTGAGCTCAAAAGAAGAAATTCCTATATTCGCAATTTTTGGGGTTAAACAAATCCACAAGAATTTAGTGAACAGACATGTTTGCCCAGCCAGCTGTTAGTGTATTGTAACCTGATGAGAGAAAGTTTTCTCACAGAGATCCTCTATAAAGAATGCTACCCTGGTATATTCAATACAGGGACCAGAATCATGTCCGCTAGTGACTAGGTTCAGATTTCTATCATTAATGATACCTAGAGGGTTTCTTTATCTCAAGGCTCTAGGAAGAAAAGTATTAAATAAGAATTGCATTAGAGTTTACCTCCATTTAAGGATACGTATACATAACAAACTAGAAATAATATTGAGTAGAGTTTGGAAATTCTTTTTCTAATTCTGTATTATTAACTCAGTGAGACTAGTGAAATGTCTCTACTCAGGTACAGCACAAATGAATTTTCTCTATGTGTGGTCAATTTGTCATCCATATTGTTTTCTTTATACCCCTAACTCTTCTGTACTAGGATTAGCATGTCATTTTATCAAATTCCTACCGCTGGTAGAAAATTCTCAGTTTCCATTTTGCTTGCTTTTCAGATTTCAATATAGAGTCTTTGTAAACTGTACGTAGTTCAATATGAAAGCTGTTTCGCTCCTTGCTGTCAGCTAACTGGTCACTGCTAGTATTTATTATACAAGGACTGGCTTCTGTCTCTATTTGACCAGCCTGGCAACTCTCTGTCTTCTCTGAGTGTTCTTTGCTGCTTCTGTGTTCTGCTGAGCAGTTGCAAGGACGAGGTGTATATTCTACTGCTTTTGGTTCAGAGAATAAATTCCAGCTTAGGTCCAAGATGAAAATGAATCCCCCACTAGGTAAAAACGTGGATTCTAGTATACTTCCTGTGTACCCCATTAAAAACCCCTTTGGCTGCAGCCTGGAGTTTTACAGTGGAACCATTTCATGCTTAATAACTTTAGGCACCATGGGAAATAAAAAGGCATGAGGCCACGCTTCCCACATGGAGAAGTGCAAACTCCTGCATGGGGGACAAGATTCACATGTGCATAGAAACACACACATGCACATACACACACATACACGCACCTTGAAACTAATACAGCACAGTACATATGCGAGTGAAACATTTATGATACTGACTTTTGTATTGGTGAGAAGACATCAAGGTAATTTTAATTAGTTGTAAAGACCTCATGGAGAAAGCTGAACTTGAATGTTGTTTTGGAGGCCAGGGTGGACTTGAGAAGTCTGTGCTGGCCAAAGGAAAGAGTCGGAGTTGAGTAGTGATATCAATTTAGTTAAAAACCCTGGTCCAACAATTGCCTGTCATAATGTAGTCCACATGTATATACACTAAATTCTTCCCCTTGTAATTGTTTACTTTGGCCCTGTAAAGCTCTATATCTAGAGCTCTATAGCCTATATGTTTTCCGCTTTCATTTGGTAATATACAATTAAACACGTTTCTAAGGTTACATTTGTTGAAATCTAACAGAACAGTGGCATTCATTTTAAACTTGATTGTCCTTGTGTAAAAAACCACTAACACTTTTTAAAAGCTTCAAAAAATATTTCATGTTTAAGAGTCATCAACTAAGCAATTTTATCAATTTTCTAAGTGAATCCATAAGGGTGTAGTTTTCTTGGTTTATTAACATATCTGTTAGAGGCATTTATTATAAATCCAGTAATTCTGCAAATATTTCTCTAATGCATTTAAAATAAATAGAACCCAAACTTTGCCTTTAAGCACCAATAAAATCAGGAATGCATCAAAGGCAAGAAATTCAAAGTGCAGCTCGATGTGACCGTGAGACAGCTGCACTCAAAGGCAGTGTTCACAGACACTGGAAGATGATGCTGGAAAGGTATAATATTTACTTGTCAAGTCTATCTTACCACAGCTTTAGATATTTGTAAAAACTTCTCCAGCAAGTTGTCATTGGTTTTTTGGAATATGCTTATTCACTTTTATTTGTTCCTTGGACTTATTTATAAATATTTTCTGCACCATACTAGGTCACTTTTAAAAGTGACACTGTCTCAAGGGTGTGTTTTAGAGTAGTACAAATAAACACAATCTATACAGTTTACTTAAATAGAAGTATTCTACTTGTAAAGTCTAAAAGCAGTACTTTATACTTCATGATTGTAGCACAACAGCTTGATCTTACTTGGCCAAATGCCTGTATTAAAAAACTGCACAGTGAGGGGTGCCTGGGTATTCAGTCAGTTAAGCAACAGACTCTTGATTTCAGCTCAGGTCATGATCTAACGTTTCGTGGAATGGAACCCTGTGTTGGGCTCTGCACTGACAGTGTGGGGTCTGCTTGGGATTCTCTTTCTTCCCTTTCTCTCTGCCTTTCCCCTACTTGCACATGCCCCCCCCCCTCAAAATAAATAAATAAACAAAAAACAGCACCAGTGAGAGGGGTTAAAGGTGAAATTGCTACTCACTGAATCTAGAAATGACTAATTATTCATCATGCTGAAGGAAATCCCCTACAAGTCTATAATATAGATTTATTTTACGCATTTAATACTGATTTCAGCATTAGCCTCTTCCTCCTTTCTCATGGATGCAAAACTGTGAGTCATGGTAAGATGCTTCCTATGAGAATTATTTTTTCTCAGTAAGGATGATGGCCAAGTATAGCCTTATGCTTTCCTTCTGAAGTTCAGAAGCTTTTAAGTAAGCTACTCTTACTGAATAAGTTACTGTTCATTGATGCTAATTTAAGACATTTGTTTTCTTAAAACAAACTTTCCAGAAAACATCTGGTGTATTACTTCCTGCATCTAATAACAGAATATAAAGTTTTAGAAACAAAGTAAAGCAAATTTAGCTATCTTTCTTTTCCTTCCATAGTTACAGTTTCACTCTTTTGTGTAAAGAGAATTTATAGTAATATTACCTATTTAGAGATTATTTTTAGCAAACTAAAATGCCAATTTGGGGTACTGTTTAGCATCCAAACACAAAAACTTTTCTATGTTTTATCATTGCAGTTTATTATAATCTGTGATATTTTGAAACAAATGGAGCAAAGTGTTTGTGTAAAACTCAAGTTCAGAATGCTGGGCCTGTCATAATTGCTAAGTATAATCAATTGTGTGACAGATCTAGATATCTTTCAGGGATACATAAAAATATACTAGTCAAGCCAATTGATAGACCCATTCTTTTAAATTTTTTTTCCATTGAGATATAATTGACATATAACATCATGTTAGTTTCAGGTATACAACATAATGATTTCATATTTGTATATACCAAAATTACCATCACATAATTCTAGTTGACATCCATTACCACACATCATTACAATTTATTTTTCTTGTGATGAAAACTTTTCAGGTCCACGCTTTTAGCAACTTTCAAACATACAATACAGTATTATTAACTATAATTGCCATGCTGTACATTACATACTACATCCCTATGACTTAGGAGTTTGTACCTTTTGACCACCTTCAACCATTTTGCCCACCCCCACCCTGCCTCTGGCAACCACCAATTTATTGTATTTATGAGTTTAGATTTTGGTTCTTGTTTTCAGGTTTTGCAGATAAGTGAGAACATTTGGTATTTGTCCTTTATTGTCTTATTTCACTTAGCATAATGCCCTCAAGGTCCATCCATGTTGTGGCAAATGGCAAGATTTACTTCTTTTTTTATGGCCGAATAATATCCCAGTGTGTGTATGTGTGTGTGTGTGTGTGTGTGTGTGTGTGTGTGTGTGTGTCTGTGTGTGCGCGCATGTGTGTATATTTCCTTTATCCATTCATCCATGGATGGACACTTAGGTTGTTTTAAAATTCTGTTTAAGATGAGTACTTATATTTGCTTTATAAAGTATAAAGCATACTAGTTACCTGATTTATGCCAGGGCACTCTAAATTATTTACTACAGACAGTCCCTGACTTACATAGCTTGAACTTACAATTTTTCTACTTTATGATTGTGTGAAAGTAATACGCATTCAGTAAAAACTGTACCTTGAATTTTGAATTTGATCTTTTCCTGAGCTAGTGATCTGTAATACGATACTCTCTATTGATGCTGGGCAGTGGCAGTGAAGCACTGCTCTCAGTCAGCCATATAATCACAAGGGTTAACAACTGATGCACTTACACCCATTGTGTACCCATACAGGCATTCTGTTTTTCACATTCAATACAGGATGCCATAAATTACATGAGCTATTCAATACTTTTATGATAAAATAGGCTTTATTTTGGATGATTTCACTCAACTGTAGGATAAAACTCTTCATCATCCTGAAGTGGATAAAATAAATTTGTATTATAGACTTGTGGGAGATTTCCTTCACAATGATGAAATGTTCTGAGTAGGTACTAGGTAGGCTAGACTAAGCAATGATGTTCAGTAGGTTAGGAATATTAAATGCATTTTTGATTTAATGATACATATATTTTTAAGTTCATTTACTTATTTTGAGAGAATGCAAGTGGGGGAGGGGCAGAGAAAGAGAGAGAGAGAGAGAGAAAGGGAAAGAATCCCAAGCAGGCTCCACACTGTCAGCACAGAGCCCAATGTGGGGCTCAAACTCACAAACCCTGAGACCATGACCTGAACTGAAATCAAGAGTCTGATGCTTAACCAACTAAGCCCCCCAGGTGCCCTGATTTAATGATATTTTTGATAATGGGCTTACTGGGAAGTAACCTCATTGTAAGAGAAAGATCTGTACCTAATGATAAAGTTGAAGGCAAACAGCAGTGTTCATGTAATAATTACCAAATCAAGTGCAATTACAAATTTTGTTATAATGATTGAATATTGGCTACTGATCCACAAAGCTGTAAATTATAAGATGGAGTACAAGTTGACAGCTTCATGAATGATTCATTCATGTTCTCAGGAACACAGGCCAGTTAAAATCAATGCTTCTACTTCTCTGGACCCTTGGTCAGTAAACCCATCTACTCGTGGCTTTCCTTCATTTAGGGAAAGCTCAAGGAAATCCTTCTTGTGTTACTATTACTAAATATACATACTCACTATTACCCTTTAACCAAAAAAAATTACTTATAAAGTTGTTGAAACTGAGACATCTTTCCATACCTTCTATAAGGTATTAGCCTAAAATTTCACTTAAAACAATAATGTCTTTTCCACTCAACTATGCTCCTTCCTTTCTAGGAAACTTTTCAATTATTTAAAGACCTAGCTTCTTATGACCTTACCTAAGATTGTTATTTCTGTGTACTGATGAACACTATAGTAACTTACATATAACAAATATTGTTAAAGGATCAATTTTTTTAAAGTCAAATCATACACAGAAATATAAAATGAACACAAATTAAATATTTTATTTAATCCATTATTTAATGAGGGGACTAGTAAGATGTTCCAAGTAATTCAAAGGTGAGTTTAAAGAACCATACATATATATGCAACAGGGAATGCTAAAACGAATTTATAAACAGATGCAAAAGTAGTCTATCCATGGGGCAACAATCTCTTGCATTGTAGCATGCACATTTCACTTGTATTTCCATGGGTAAGTATCACTTGCATTATTAGTGTGCTAGAACTTAGAGAATTGTATCACAGTTTGAAAACAATAAAAGGTGGTGATAACCAGGAAGGGTGATTGAAATAGAACATCCACTGTAATAGGCAGAATTCTAAGATAGCTATCATGATTTCCACCCCCTGGGGTTATTCCTATGATCATGTTATGTTACCTGGCAACAGGGTTTTTGCAGATGTTATTAAGGTTACTAATAAGTTGATTTTAAGACAGGAAGATTATCCAGATTGGTCTAACCTAATTACATGAAGCCTTTTAAGTGTGGAAGTTTTTCTCCAGCTGGTAGCAGAAGGGGAAGTCCAGAGACTTGAAGTTATAAGAAGGATCTGACATGCCATTACTGACTTAAAGATGGATAGGGCTGGGCGCCTGGGTGGCTCAGTCAGTTAAGTGTCAAACTTCAGCTCAGATCATGATTTCACGGTCCATGAGTTTGAGCCCTGCATCTGGCTCTGTGCTGATAGCTCAGAGCCTGGAGCCTACTTTGGATTCTGTGTCTCCCTCTCTGTCTCTCCCTCTCACACGCACGTGCTCTCTCTCTTTCTCAAAAATAAACATTTTAAAAAACTGGAAAAAAAATTGATGGGGCCATGTGAAAAAGATTGGAACATGTCCTCTGGTTGCTGAAAGTCATCTCCAGCCAATAGCCAGAAACAAAATGGGAACCTCAGTCATGTGCCACAAGGAACTGGATCCTGCCAGCAACCCAAATGAGCTTGGAAGAGAATTTTTGTCTATGGCTTTCAGATGAGTACTCAGGCCAACTGACACACTGATGTTAGCTTTGTGATGCCTTCAGCAGAGAATTCAGTCACATGGTGCTGGACTTCCAATCTACAAACTGTGAGATTATAAATGAATACTATATGAAGCCATCAAGTATGTGATAATTTATTATGTAGCAACAAAAAGCTAATACACACATAAAATCTTCTTTGCCCATTTTACACTTACCATAATATTTATAAGGATTGTTAAGTGTAGAAAAAGAAAACAACTACCCATGACTTGTAGATTTCCTCCTTGAAGCTGGTATTAAGTTATTAAGTTTTCCTATCAGAAAGCTTTAAATACTTGGGGACAGAAGATCATAAGTGAGAGAGAAGTTGAAAGTGGAAGAACCTCTAATTTTATGAGACGTACTATGAATGGAATCCACAAAGGGAGCCATCCCCAGAGTCCTCTTTACTCTCTGACTGTGGTTTACAACTTAATAAGCACTGCTTTTAAGAGTAGCTGACTAACAGTTTTTCTAAACACTGCCCTGCATTGATGAATAGTTTTCTTTCTAAAAGAAAAGCACGTGTGAACATATTGCCGGCAGCCCTCTCCTGGAGAGAAAGCAGCTTACTTTCTATCACCTGCAGAGGCACTGGAATGAAAGCATCACCGTTTGTATGGAGACTCTCAATCACACGTGCCAGGGCTGAGGGTTTTCACCCTGGATTGGCTGGCCTTTGGGAGCAGGAAAACAGAAAGAGGAAATGTCCATGTTTGAGCTGGCGTGCGCCAGGCAGTCTCTCTCCAGCCCTGACAAGTCCCTGCTGTGGGAAACATGGAGCAGTTGGGCAGTTTGTCTGGGGCATTACCATAGGCCCTGTGCATTGGAAATACTAAAGAACTAGAGAAAGATGAAAAATTTAGAAATACACATATACACATTCTCAAGAATCAGTGCACCTCATTCAGATTACTCCTAAAGCTAGAGTACATGTTTTAAAAAATCAGGGGGATGTATAAGTTCATCTTTAGATTTTTGTTATTCTATTGCAGTATGTTGGGGGCATTATGCAGCATCTTTTAGAGAGGATGGCCTATTTTATTTTCTTTTAAACAAACAATTAAAGGCAAAATTCATTTTATTAATAGACTCAAGCTTCTCTCTCTCCTTTTCTCTTTCTTTCCTTTTCTTTCTTTCTTTCTGTCTGTCTGTCTGTCTGTCTTTGGAAACATCACTATCAATTTATTCCATGAGTATGAAGAAAGGTACATGAGACAGAAGGAAGTATGAGTAAGCATTTGATACCTCAACACAGTAAGTTTTAGCCTTCTTTTTTCTTTTTATTTTAGAAAGAGTGGGACAGAGGGGCAGAGGGAGAGAGAGAGAGAAAGAGAGAGAGAAAATCTCAAGCAGGTCCCATGCTCAGTGCAGAGCCTGACGCAGGGCTCAATACCATGACTCTGGGATCATGACCTGAGCTCAAATCAAGAGTCAGACACTCAACTGACTGAGCCACCCAGGTGCCCCTAGCCTCCTGAAATAAAATAAACCCAGAAAAGTGTTCTACTTTTTAAATGGCATGTTTTAAAGTGCATACACCATGGTAGATATATGGAAACATGCCCAGTTACAGACACTAGATACACACAGATACTCTTCACTTTGTACAACACCTGTGCTCAAGAACAGCTGTGTGTATAAATCACACATCTATAAAGCTGAAACATTTAGAAATGCACTAAGGGAGGTTCTATTTCAAGAAACCCTGTACTGGTTTATTTTATAACACAAATATTCATCCTCAGAAATTATTTCTTTTGAAAGACTGTACCTTGAATATAATAAGCATTAAATCAGAAGAGAGAGGCACAATCAAATTTAAAAAACAGGACTTTAAAAACAGAGAGAAGTTTTAGCTATTAAAGAAGTGTTGAGGAAAATTTACACTTAATATTATCACAGTATTTATTATATATTATATATTAATATATATAATAAATAATATATTAATAATCATTAATTAATAATATAATATAATAATATGATATATATTATATATCATATAATATATAATATATATAGCACAGTATTATATATATATATATTTGTAATTTGTAATCCTTAACAACTACTAGTCCCTGCCAGCTAAATAATATATAATAATATATAATATATTAATTATTTATTTATTTCTTAATAATGTATAATAATATATATTATATTATATATTTATTATATGTATAATATATTATATATATTATGTATAATATATACATATAGCACAGTATTTTATATATATATATATTTGTAATTTGTAATCCTTAACAACTACTAGTACCTGCCAGCTAAATAATGCCAAGTTGAAAGATAAGCAAGGAAGAGGGTATAACGTGTTTATCTAGGTCTAACCTCAGAGTTAAGGCAGAAAAATTTCTCAATTGTTCATGTGATGAAGACCAACAATAACTGTGTTTTCTTTGAAAAGTATATGCAATACATATTTATATGTTGAAATATAGCTTTCCATTTTTAAATTTAGAAATTTGCTTTGCCTGAAAAAGAAAAAAGAAACAATTCAGGCCAATCTATGTGTGGTAGTTCCCTATCACTGCTATAATAAATTACCACAAATTATTTGGCATAAAACAACACAAATTAATTATCTTACAGTTCTGGATGTCAGAAGTCCAAAATTGTTCACACTGAGCTAAAGTCAAAGTGTCAGTAGGGCTGGTTCTTTCTGAAATCTCTAGGAGAGAATGAATCCCTTTCCTTGTCTTTTCCAGCTTCTAGAGACTGTCTGCATTCCTTGGTTCGTGGCCTCCTTCAAGTGCTCACATCTCTCCAACCTCTGTTTCTTCCCTCATCACATGTCCTTCTCTTCACTCTGACCCTCCTGCCTCCATCTTATAAAAACACGTGAGATTACATTGGACCCCCTGTATAATCCAGAGTAATTTTCCTATCTCAAGATTCTTAATCACATCTGCAAAGCCCTTTTTGCAGTGTAAGATAATATATTCACAGCTCCAGGGATTAGGACCTGGACATCTTTGGAGGTTGGGGGAACATTATTCTGTCTATCACACTGTGTTAGAAGGTCATTAAGATACTACTACCAAATTTGTTACTCTGTCTCCTTCTCAATGCATAACTGAACGATTTAATTTTCACCTTTGGGATCAAAATTAGTCTCTAAGAATGTTTATCTAGCATTTACTGAACACCTTCTACCTAGCAGGTACTATGCCAAAGTACTTTGTGTATTACCTACGTATTTAATCCTTACAACAAACCTATATTATTCATTTTATCTCACTGTACACATGAAGAGATTGTAACACAGAGTGTTAAATTAGTTGTTCAAGATTCTAAACCCAGCAAAGATCTGTGCCATGTGACTCCAAAGCTTATCCTCATGACCCTTTTTATTTTTTTGCCTTCCCAAGAAATTAGCAAACAATTCTCATATGCAAATTAAAAGTATGCTTACAATACACCAAACTACCCCAACTATGGTGTGGCCACACGACAGAAGCACTAGAAGTAAGGCAATGCTCCTCCTTAGAAAACTGGTGGTATCTATTTGCAACTGACAGAATATATCAGGAATTCTCATTAAATCAACTCTGCAGTTTAAATAGAGCACTAATATATGACAAGTGAAAATTCTTGAAGCCACTTTGCTTTTATTCACATGTGTGCATGCTGGGGGCACATTGCTAGGACTTTACTACCTAAATATTATTTAGTCTAATCATATTGCCTTCCCTCCGCGCCACCCCCTCTCCAACAAACACTACAAATTGAGTAGTGTTTTGGGGGAAGTAAAGATGAGAGTTCCCTTTACCACCATGCACCTGAGGGCAGCCACACTCTTAGAGAATAGACCATAAACTACCTCTCATCCAAATGCTGCCCCATGCTTTAAATCTCTAAGAACCTCATTAGCACAAAAACAGTCTTCTCTTTTGTTCTTTTTATCAGTATTATAATGAAATAATTTAAATACATACATACATACATACTTTTTACTTCCTATTTGTCCCTTGGTAGATTCTTAGAGCTACATGGGAATCAGAACTGTATCTGTCTTATTTACCACTCTAGGATAGCAATGAATAGAATGCATGGTAGACTGTATGTAGACTGTATTTACTGACAGATGGAAACAAAGAAGGAAGAAAGGGAGAAAAGAAGAGAGGGGAAAAAAAGAAAATCCAGTCACTAATTTAGGTCTAGAGAAGAAATAGTGATGCATAGGTGTGCATGAAAACTAAAAATGAGACAAAAGTACTCAGAATGCCTCCCGAGTTTAGAGCCATGAGCCAGCTACAGAGCAGGTAAAGTTCAGAAGGGAAACATCCATTGATTTCACTTCCCTTTGCAGAATCTGGCCCATCCTGTTCAAAGTGGGGGTGAACTTCATAAAGAACATCAAAATATTATGCTGGCCTTGAAGGAAGAGAGAAAAGTACGTTTTTGAAATGGAGACTCCAAGTAAAGAAGGCAGGGTGGGGAAGTTGGGCAGGGCAGGAAAAGAGCACTCAATCGGCACTAAAATTTTTTTTTAAATGTTTATTCATGTTTGAGAGAAAGAGAGGGTGGGGGCTGGGCAGAGAGAGAGGGAGACACAGAATCTGAAGCAGGCTCCAGGCTCTGAGCTGTCAGCACAGAGCCCAACGCAGGGCTCGAACTCCAACTATACACCGTGAGATCATGACCTGAGCCAAATTTGGATGCCTACTCAGTCACCCAAGCCCCCCTGAATCAGCATTTTAAAAGCCAACTTTTTGATACATCAGTTATGGCAATTGTTTAGTTTTCTCCCACTTGGATTGGTATGCAAATTAAGAGCTTGGATTGTGTCTTTTATCTTTGAAATTCAGCCGTTAATAAATAACAAACAAGGGGCACCTGGGTGGCTCAGTTAGTTAAGCATCTGACTTTGGCTCAGGTCATGATCTTACGGTTTGTGGGTTCAAGCCCACATTGGGCTCTGTGCTGTGCTGACAGCTCAGAGCCTGGAGTCTTCTTCAGATTCTGTGTCTCCCTCTCTGCCCCTGCCATGCTTATGCTCTGTCTCTCTCTGTCTTAAAAATAGACATTAAAAAATAAATAAATAAATAAAAATAAATAGATATTAAACAAGTGAATTATGGTGAAAACGAACAAAGGCTACAGTGGAAATAACCCAGCAATATGGGCCCAGGCCTCAGAGGAGTAGCTGCCTAGAGAAGATCATCAGAGTAAGCATTACCGAGAATGGATGCCCGGCCCAAGTCTTGAAAATTCAAAACAGGATTTCCAGACCGAGAAGGAGGAAGGAGTATTCTTTTCAGATGAAGCAGGCTGTGCAAAGGAGGAAAAACTCAACAGAACATAGGGTGTTCTGAGAACTACATGTAACCGAGGATGGAGGGAATGAATTACAGAAGGATATGGTTGGGCTGGTGAGAAGTGACAAGAAAGAGGTAGGGGTGAGAGTTCTTGAGTCTTATGCTAAAACCAGGAGAATATTTAAGGTTATGTAGGCAGCCAACATGACTAGATCGCTTCCCCCAGCTGTGTAGCAATTGAATTGTAAGGGTTCAGGGATGGGGATTCTTTTAGGTTAAGAGAAAGGCAATAGCAAGAGTTTGGGCAAAATGTCATGAGCACCCAAGCCAATGCACTGCCATCGAGAATTTCGAGCAGAAGATGGTGGTTAGGTTGAAAGGTAAGACACAGCCACTGACGTCTCCCAGGTTGCAGGCTAGAGTGAGTGGGTTATGCCATTCACCAGGTCAGGTGAGAAAAAGCAGAAAGAGATTGGAGAAGTAAGGGAATGAGTGAGGAGTATAGTTCAGATGTATTGAACTGGAGGCACTGCTGGATAATAACAAGTAGCATTATTCACTGCTAGCTCTGTGCCAGGCACTCTTCTCAATGTTTCACACGTGATCTTGAACTTCAAACGACACGCTGTATATAAACACTTTTTGGGGAAAGCATAAAGTGCGACATTATTGTGTGCATTATATTTATGTCCTCTTTTCTATTTTTGCCATGGTTAGGAGAGTAAGTCACTAGGGCTTTTTGGTTTTTTTCTTTTTTCCAAACCAAGAAAATCACATTGTAAAAAACCCGAGAAGATGATAAACCAATAAAAATGTCATTTATTACTCTTTTTACAAAATGACTTAATGGGACTATATTTTTAAATGCTTCTAAAATAATGCCTTCCTATGTAGCCAGTCTCATGAATCGAATATATGTTTAAAAACACATCATTAATTTCATATGCACAATATTTGAATATAATTTTAAATTACTGCCTCTTACTTTTGCTTGGTTTTCCTAAGTGTGAATGTCTCTCTCTGGCACGCAGGTGACTAAGAGCAGCCTGACCCCATTAGCTGCTCCAGATGTTGCCCCACTATGGAAATCAGTGTCTTTGTGCAGCATGAATATTCATCATTTCTCCAGCTCACATTTGCTCTTCTTTATGGCTTTCAGTCCGTACCAGAGGACAAGTAGCTTTCCATGCTTCAGTAGAACATATTGTTCTAGAACTACCATGTTTCACGTTATCTTGATATCCTTACTGGAGTTAAACAGGTCTATTGGGTAAACTGTTTACCATTAAAGAGAAGCTCTATGGTAGCAAAAAACAAAAAACAAAACAAAACAAAACCCTGTTGAATTTGTTGAATTATAAATGAGATATTGAATATGAAAAATAATGAATACTACATTTTTCTCATCTGAGGGCAAAGGCCATGAAAGTCCACTAATGCTGCAAATGAAATTATCTTGTGCAATCTGGTCCTCAGGAATGAAAACAAATGGAAGAAAAGGCCAGTTTAAGTATCTAAGAACAAAAAAATTAAGACACTGCAGATTCTAGCCAATTAAATATATTATTATTCAAGTAGTTTACAGTAGTAGAGAGAATTCTGAATTTAGAATCAAGGACATAGGGTTGAGTGCTGCTCTATTGCTGGTATGAATTCGGACATCTCTGTAATCCTCAATTTCCTAATCAATGCTCAATGGCATTTATGTATTTTGCAGACATTAAGCATGCATTTTAAAGTTACTGTGTACACTGAAAATTCGTATGATATATATTTAAAAAATACTCATCATAGGATGAACTCTAGGTTAATGATTTTATTGGAAATGACAAAAAAATAACAGCCTGTTTTCCAAATGTATCCATGAACCATCAAAAAGACACTTGCCACTACTCTAATTTTTATCAAAATAATAGCAATGACATACCAAATGCAAACCCTTACTTCATAACAATTCAATTTAAGGAAATATGATGATAATGACATTGACACTATGCATTTATAAAGTTATGTTTATCATACGAGTTAACTTGGGGAAAGAAAACCAATCTTGTCAGGCAAGACTTCCTTGGCCATCTTAAATATAAAGGATCTGAACATTCTCTCCTCCAAATTATTTTCATTCTAACCAATTTTCACCGCCTTAAACATTATGCTTAATTACTTAATTGTATATTTCCCGTCCTTCTTCACTAGGGTACAAACCCCAGGAGAGCAGGGATCATAATTCAATATTAATAAATGTTTGTCCCTAGTATCTAGACCCATGACTGGCACAAAGGAAGTCCTCAGTAAATATTTGTTGGATTAATGAATTTCTTTCTGCTAGATATTATATTATTTTAATGTGTGTTTTCTTATTTAATTCTTGTATTTACCCTTTGAACTAGGTAATCATAGTAGAAAAATACTTAAGTAATACTTTATAGATGTCAGGCAATATTCTCAGGACTTCACTCAAATAGAGTAATTTCATTCTCAGAGAACCTATAAAGTATCCTTGCTTCACAGATAAGGCAATGGAGGCCCAGATAAGTAAAATGACTTTCCCAAGTTCATTTACCCAGAGTGGTTGAACCCAGATTTTCACCTAGCCAGTGTGACTCTAGTGACCATGCTGACAACTACTTCCTTACAGGCCTTTCCATTTCCATGTAAGGGCCTGAGGCTGAGAACGCTGGATGGAAACTGTACCATTTCCTAATGTGTTTTATAATCATGCTGTATTTGTCTATCATTACAAAGTTTCATAATCAATGATTGCTATGATGTAATAAAAATGAGTACAGGAAAATACTTCAGAATCATGTCTAACACTAGCCATATTTAGAGTTCTTTAAATGTAGAGAATTAGAGCAGAAGAAGGCCTTGAATGTCACTCAGTTTCACGTTTGTCATTTTACAGATGAGAAACTGAGACTCAGTCAGGGACATTGACAGTCTTTGGTCACTTGGGATGTTAGTTGGCATTCCAGTTGGAGGATCTTTCTCTTGGGCAGACTGCTTTCAAATGAGTATTTCAGGGCATAATTTTTCAACTCCAGTCTTTCCCGATTGCCTTTTACTAATGAGACATAGATGCTATGGTGTTAAGCACTAGACAAATAATAAATAGAACAGAAAATAAAGCATACAGAAGGAGGAGGACAATGGTCTCTTCACCTCCTTGTGCTTAACGATTAAGCTGTGCATCCTCATGGAAGCATTTCAGAAATGATGACAGAATGTATTTTGCCAGCATCTGTCAATATATGTTTTCAGATTTTAATATTACTGAACTTATTGTATTAACTGTACTGTTTATTAGCTCTACTATTTATTTGAATAAAGGAACTCTACCTGCAGCAATAATTTTCTTTTTTACTTTTTGTTGTTGTTTTTTTATTTTTTTTTAATTTTTTTTAACGTTTATTTATTTTTGAGACAGAGAGAGACAGAGCATGAACAGGGGAGGGGCAGAGAGAGAGGGAGACACAGAATCTGAAACAGGCTCCAGGCTCTGAGCTGGCAGCACAGAGCCTGACGTGGGGCTCGAACTCACGGACCTCAAGATCATGACCTGAGCCGAAGTTGGCTGCTTAACCGACTGAGCCACCCAGGCGCCCCTGTTGTTGTTTTTTTTTAGATGAACTAGATGACAAAAGTAGACCTAGCACAAATATTTAATGTCCACATGTCAGATTAAAACAATTTTTTTTTTATTTGAGAGAGACCATGAGCAGGAGAGAGGGGCAGATGGAGAGAGAGACAGAACCTTAAGCCCCATGTTCAGCGTGGAGCCTGATGCAAGGCTTGATCTCACAACCATGAAATCATGACTGTGAGATCACGACCTGAGCTGAAATCAAGAGTCGGACACTTAACCAATTGAGCCAGATCGTTTTTCAATGTTTATTTATTTTGAGGGAGAGACAGAGCGTGAGTGGGGGAGGAGCAGAGAGAGAGGGAGACACAGAAACTGAAGCAGGCTCCAGGCTTTGAGCTGTCAGCACAGAGACCGATGCAGGGCTCGAACTCCTGTACCATGAGATCATGACCTGAGCCAAAAATCTCATATATCTAAAGAACCAAGACTATCCCCTGGAGTTCACTGTAATGGGAAATGGCAGACAGAGGAAAACCTTCACCTTTGGAACACCTCAGCTTAGCATTTATCATACTACATTAAATTGGCTGATTAGAGTCCCAAATCAAGAGGTTCTGTGGCACAATGCTTATGAGCTATTGCTCTTGGGTGTCAAGGTGGCTTAGTCAAGAATCTGACTCTTGATTTCAGGTAATGATCTCATGGTTCATGGGCTCGAGCCCCACGTAAGGCTCTGTGCTGCCTGCTTGGAATTCTCTCTCTCCTTCTCTCTCAGCCTCTCCCCTGCTCATGTGCATGCTCTCCCTCAAAAATAAATGAATAAACATTAAGAAAATAATAATAAAAGAGCTAGGGCTCTGGAATAGGAAATATGGGTTTAAATCCTAGCTTTGTAACCGCAGCCAAATTATCTAACTCCTCTGTACCTGGACCATCATATGTCAGATAAAGGGGTATCCACCCCAGATTTTGTTTAAGTAGGCTTGTGTCCACCAGTGCAGAGCCCAATGCAGAGCTTGAGCTCACAACCCTGAGATCAAGACATGAGCTTAGATTAAGAATCAGATGCTGGGGCACCTGGATGGCTCAGTCAATTAAACGTCTGACTTTGGATCAAGTCATGATCTTGCAGTTTGTGAGTTTGAGCCCAGCGTCGGGCTCTGTGCTGACAGCTCAGAGCCTGGAACCTGCTTCAGATTCTGTGTCTCCCTCTCTCTCTGCCCCTTCCCTGCTCATGCTCTATCTCTCAATAATAAAAATAAATGTTAAAAAAATTTTTCTTTAATTAAAAAAAAAAGAATCAGATGCCTAATTGACTGAGCTATACAGGCACCCCTCCACATGTCAGATTTTATAATGGGCACGACTGTTTCATTTGTTCACTCACCAGGTATTCATCCTGCTAAGTATTGTTCCATGTGCTGGATACAGAGTGATGAATAAGTTAGACAAATATATATATATATATATATATATATATATATATATATATATATGGCATACTATCAGAAAAGAAGAGCTATCAGAAAAATAAAACAGGATTGAGGGAATAAACTACTTAAAAAATTTTTTTTAATTGAGAATATTTGGCACACAATGTTATATTAGTGCCAGATGTGTAACAGTGATTCAACATCTCTCTATATGCTCTGCTCTGCTCACCACAGCTGACTTACCGTCTGTCCCCATACAACACTATTACAATATCATCGACTATATTCCCTATGCTGTACCTTTTATCCCTGTGATTTATTCATCCTATAACTGGAAGCCCATCTCTCCTACTTCCTTTCACCCATTTTGTCCATCCCTCCACCCTCTTCCTCTCTGACAACCATCAGTATTTTTATCAGTTATTTTTATAATTACATTCTTTCTATTTGTAGGTCTGATTCTGCCTTTTGTTTGTTTATTCACTAATTTTGTTTTTTTTAGGTTCTATGTATGATTGAAATCATATGGTATTTGTCTTTCTCAATCTGACTCAATCTATCTTCTTTCACTTCACATAATACCATCTAGGTCCATTTATGTCGTTACAAATGGAAAGAGCTTATCTTTTTTATGGCTGCATAATATTCCACCACACACATACATACATACATACATACATACACACACATACACACACACACTCCAACACATCTTAAAAAACTATTTTTGACAGGGTGGTCTGAGCTGGTCCCATTTGAAGAAGTGACAGACAACAGATTAAGGGACTTGTGTATAAGAACATCTGGGGAGGGGCGCCTGGGTGGCGCAGTCAGTTGAGCGTCCGACTTCAGCCAGGTCACGATCTCACGGTCCGTGAGTTCAAGCCCCACGTCAGGCTCTGGGCTGATGGCTCAGAGCCTGGAGCCTGTTTCTGATTCTGTGTCTCCCTCTCTCTCTGCTCCTCCCCTGTTCATGCTCTGTCTCTCTCTGTCCCAAAAATAAATAAATGTTGAAAAAAAAAATTTAAAAGAACATCTGGGGAAAGAGTACAGAGTATATTGGAGATGTGAACAAGCTTGCCAACTTTGAGAAATGGCAGGAGAGCCAGTGTGACAGAAGGGAGTCAGATAAAAGGAGAATGAAGGGAGACAGTTGCTGAAGTATCTGGGAGTCAGACTGCAGAGATGCTTGTAGTCACTGATGTCATTATAAGAACTTAGGAGTTTAAAAAAAAAAGACCTTAGGAGTTTGTTTTTTTTGTTTTTTTTTTTTTTTAATTTTTTTTTCAACATTTATTTATTTTTGGGACAGAGAGAGACAGAGCATGAACGGCGGAGGGGCAGAGAGAGAGGGCGACACAGAATCGGAAACAGGCTCCAGGCTCTGAGCCATCAGCCCAGAGCCCGACGCGGGGCTCGAACTCACGGACTGTGAGATCGTGACCTGGCTGAAGTCGGACGCTTAACCGACTGCGCCACCCAGGCGCCCCAGGAGTTTGTTTTAAATGTTTATTTATTTTGAGAGAAAGAGGAAGAGCAGGGGAGGGGCAGAGAGAGAGAGAGGGAGACAGAGAATCCCAAGCAGGCTCCACATTGTCAGCACAGAGCCCAATGTGGGGCTCAAACTCACAAACCATGAAATCATGACCTCAGCTGAAATCAAGACTCGGATGCTTAACCGACTGAGAAATTTGTTTTAAAATAGGAGTAGTCCATTTTGGTCCAATAGCAGACAGAGTTGGATTAACCTGGCTTCAGATTTTGCAAGTGAGTATAATGTACAAGAAAGGCTCCATCAGCAGATCAAAAATAATGAGGAATTCCTGAAGGCAGAAAACAAAGAGCTGCTGATAAAGAAACCTGAAAAAGCAAAACTGTTGAGATATCCCAGATGAAGATATCAGAAAAGAGAAGAAAACCAAAGAAAAGAAAACCAAAGAAAAAAGAAAAAGAAAAGAAAAGAAAAGAAAAGAAAAGAAAAGAAAAGAAAAGAAAAAAGAAAAGAAAAGAAAAACAAAGAAAGGAGTTCAAACATTTGGGGCAAGAGCAACCAGTTATATGGGAGCCCTGAAGGAGCTCCCATCTCAAAATCAACAAATGTAGAGTGGATCTTAGAAATTAATTAACTGCCTTTAGGTCATCTGGGGGGAATTGCGTCCCCTACTCCCTTCACCTGCTTCTGTATGCAGTGTAGTGGGCACTGATTACTTTTCACTTAGGTGAAAACTTCAAGAACATCTTCTAAATAAAATGGTATTAAAACTCCTAGACTCTGGATCTGAGACAGATGCACCGGAGAACTTAAGGCATGTCAGAGCTGCCACAAGAGATACAAGGACAAGGGGAAGAAAAATACACCAAGAAACCTACGTATAAAATAGTTTACACCCACCTCTGCCCACATAAAGCCTTCCTTTACAGACATTAAAAGGGTAATTAGCCAACCTGCCTCCTCCCTGCCCATATACCTGTAAGGGTGTCTTGATTTTTGACATACATCATCTATTTACACAAAGTTCTTGGTCAGTTTTCCATCCACAATTCTGAAAGGATGGACAGGGGCGGAGGATGGAACTAAAATATTTCAGAGAAAAAAAAAACAATAAGGAATGAGAATTAAATTAACATCAGATTTCTCATCAGCAATCCTTTTGTCTTCCAGGCTGATGGAAAATTTATTGAGTCTACTTTTCACATTCCCAACCAAATTTAACATATATATTAAATATATACATTTAACATCTATAAATATAAATATGAATACATTTATATGAATATATTTATTCATTATACAAAGATATATATTTATATAATAATTATAATATGTATAATATATAATTATATATAGTATATAACATTAATTATATATAAATACATATTATATATGTGTATGTGTGTATGTATACATATATATATAAATATATATATATGAACTAATCAAACAGTACCAAGGGATTTTAAGAAAGGAAATGATATGGTTACAAGGAGACTGATGTGTGTATATGCCCAGAAAACTCTAAGATGACAGGAAAAAAAAGGAAATCTGACTTTGATGATATTCTTTTTCAAGTGTTCCAGGTTTAAAGATATGGGGCTCTATTTCCTTTTCTCTGAGTCTAATCATAGCAACAAATTCTCCTGTGAACTTATATAATCATGACACTATAGTGATATTTATTGACAGTATTCAGAATCAATTTACAGGAAAAGCTAGGAAGATCATTATAATTACTAAACTGAATTACTACTCTAAGTTTTTCTATTTTTTAAAAGTTTATTTATTTATTTTGAGAGAGACTGAGACAGCCCAAGTGGGGAGAGAATCCCAAGCAGTCTCCACACTGTCCATGCAGAGCCCGATGTGGGGTTCAAACCCACAAAGCCATGAGATTGTGACCTGAGCCAAAACCAAAGACTCTGACACTTAACAGACTGAGCCACACAGGCACCCTAAGTTAATAAAGTTTTATCATAAAATAATAATTGGATAGAAATCATCAGGTGAAAGAAATGTCACACAGGAGAATTTTTTATCATTCATTGTAGGGATTCAAATAAAATATCAAAGTTAATGGGTCAAAAATGAAATGTTATAAAAATAGACTAATCCTAATCTCTGACAAGGTAAATTGGAAGTAGGGTAGGACGGTAAATAACACTTTTAAGTAGTTTACCCTTCAGTAGTATTTGTCTGTATGTTGTTATGTGAATTCACTACTTATGTAAAATATAAAAGCTATTTTTAAAGTTTGGCTATTTGTATTATTTATTACTAGTCCTCTGGTAACAAATCTCAAAGGAAAAAAAACTGCTTAATCAACTCTTTACCTTCTCAAGAAGAATCAAATAGTTCTTGTGTACTTATTAGTACAAGAAATGTGGGTAAAGGCTAAGTATACTGACAACATTCTGTCTTGTAATAAATACTCTAAACTAGAAACCAAAGAGTGGCAACCCAGGGAAGTTTTGATCTGCAGAAATGTTTTATTTAGCCATCATAGATTTTTCTTACTTTTTAAACTAAAATGTCACTTAACATTTAAAAATTCACATAAAATTCTGTATTTCTGGCATACTTTGAAAACTCAGGAAGCTTTACAAAGTGGTCTCCCAGGGTTCTCCTAGCAACAAGTGCCTGGAACCCCTGGAGTCAAAACTGCTGGTTGGGGACCAGTACCAATATTTCACTGAAGCATTCATCAGAAACACCTGGAGGGTCTGTGCTGACAGATTGCTGGGCCCCACTCTCAGAGTTTCTGATTCAGTAGGTTTGGGACGGGGCTGATGAATGAATGTATTTCTAACAAGGTCTCAGGTGATGCTGATGCTGCGGGTGAGGGGATCACACTTTGAGAACCACTGGATTAGACCGCATTTCCTAGTTACTGCTACCCTTAACCTTTCTAAATCACTCATGTTACCTAGCTCACCACTATTTAGGTTTGGGTTCCTGCTTTAAATCTTACTTGAAATAACTTGTTAAATTAATAGGCAGTATTTCTCATTTGGAAAAAGCCCATCTTTCACAAGTAAGGGGAACCACCAAATATTTGGCGGTTCCACCAAATATTAGGCTCATATTGGAGCATACAATGTAAAAGTAACCTTTGTGTTGTTTTGGAAGCATTTGCATTAACAAAAAGGTTATTAAAAAGGATAAAATTGTACTGACTTTCTTTCATACATCCTGGCTAATTTTCATTTACTTAAAACTATACATGCCAATCACTAGCTGCAGATAAACCTGGATTCATGGCCTCCTTCTTCCTCTCACCAACCACTGTGCCTTGGGTAACAAACTACATTTGTCTATGCCTCAGATTCCTTACCCACAAAAATGAGGATGAAATACTAATGGCACTTTTGTCTTAATGACGTTGGTGAGGATTAACTGAACTGGTACTCACAGAGCTCCTAACCTAATGCTCAGGACCTGTCATGGTAACTATGAAATTGATGATTCTGATAAAAGTCAGGTTGTCCAATCTCAAGTCTTGTGGCTTCAAACATGCTAGCAAATGTGAATTGTTTTTATAATTATATAACAGAGTTATCGAGCATCATTGAATTTGTTTTATACAAAAGAATTTCTGGGGGCGCCTGGGTGGCGCAGTCGGTTAAGCGTCCGACTTCAACCAGGTCACGATCTCGCGGTCCGTGAAGTTTGAGCCCCGCATCGGGCTCTGGGCTGATGGCTCAGAGCCTGGAGCCTGTTTCTGATTCTGTGTCTCCTTCTCTCTCTGCCCCTCCCCCGTTCATGCTCTGTCTCTCTCTGTCCCAAAAATAAATAAACGTTGAAAAAAAAAAATTGAAAAAAAAAAAACAAAAGAATTTCTGAATTTCTTGGTTTGCCAGAGGCAGATTTAACACTTAAGTGGATAATTCCAATAATGGTGGGGAACTCTAGTATTGTGTACTAGAGTACAAATTTATAAAGAACCAGGAAAAAAAAGGAAATAGCAGAAATAGCAAACGGAGGTTGGAATCAAGTGATAAAAACAGGGTTGGTAACTGCTATATTGTATAACTGAGACCAAACTTTATGAACAGCCAAATTCTTCTCCATTTTAGCATTGCTGGCAGAAAGGTGGTTGAGAGAACAAACTTGCCAGTAAACCTCATGGATATTTAGTACATGGCTAAGATATTTCAATAACATGATAACAGACATTGGAATAATTAGTAATATCTAGATGTTTGAATTGCTTTCCAACACAGATATGTTGTGTGAAAAAAAATGGAAAAAACAGTGGAAGTGGGCAGGAACACAGAGATGAAGTATCTAAATTATCCAAGTCTATTGGATATACATAAATACTAGTTCTATTCTGACATGAGGGCATGACCTTTCAGTTTTACTTTATCCTTGTTTTTTTTTAAACAATTTTTTTAACGTTTTTTATTTATTTTTGAGACAGAGAGAGACAGAGCATGAACGGGGGAGGGTCAGAGAGAGAGGGAGACACAGAATCGGAAGCAGGCTCCAGGCTCTGAGCCATCAGCCCAGAGCCCGACGTGGGGCTCGAACTCACAGACCGCGAGATCATGATCTGAGCTGAAGTTGGACGCTTAACCAACTGAGCCACCCAGGCGCCCCCTCTTTATCCTTGTTTTTGTTGAAACTAATGATTTATAAGAGGCCAGGAGGACTCTAAGTAGTGACATGATTAGAGGACCCTTCTTACGGACCTTTAAAAGTATTTTCAGTTTCATGAGGCATGTCTTTGACTAGAGATGCTACATTTGGCTTCCAAATAACGTTTTACAAAACAAAAGTAATAATCAGAGTCACGGTAGTATTTGCTCATTTTCCACACTGTAGTGTTAAGAAAACATATTTCAAGCTTCTTCAGCAAGACGTTAACATTAGTGTTAAAACAATATAATTATCTGGGTTGTACGGAATGATGAAAGAACAGCCCACTCTGGGGCTAGTCCCCTCTTTCTGGATCTGAATGGTACTTGAACTAGGCATAAAGATCACTAGAATCACTTGTGACTGATTTACTCACCCCTTAGAAACATTTTGATGAAGCTGTTATTTTCACTCAGTGCTAAACATGGATTATAAATGAGAAGCTTCCCCTTTAGACACAGTGAAACAAACAAAGAACATTTAAGAATACTAGCTGAGATATCAGAAGACCTGAATTGTAGTTTTGGCTCTAGTATTCAATACTGTGTGACAATAATAAGTCGATTACTTCTACAGACTTTAGTTTTCTCATCAATGACATGACAGTTTTTTATTTTTATTTTTTAAGTTTCTATTTAAATTCAATTAGCATACAGTGTAATATTAGTTTCATGTGTACAATATAGTGATTCCACACTTTCATACAATACCCAGTGTTTGCCACAAGTGCACTCCTTAATCCCCAACACCTATTTAACCCATCCCCCCACCCACCTCCCCTCCAGTAACCATCAATTTGTTCTTTATAGCTGAGAGTCTGTTTTTGGTTTGCCTCTCTATTTTTTTCCCCCTTGCTTATGTGTTTTGTTTCTTAAATTCCACATAGGAGTGAAATCGTATGGTATTTCACTGATTTATTTCATTTAGCATAATATTATCTAGCTCCATCCACATCATTGCAAATAACAAGATTTCATTCTTTTTTATGGCTAAGTAATATACCATTACACACACAAACACACAAACACATACGTACATTATATACATACATACATGCATACATACCACCTTTTCTTTATCCATTCATCAGTGGATGGACAGTTAGGCTGTTTCCATAATTTGGCTATTGTAGATAATGCTGCTATGAACATTGGGATGCATGTATCACTTTGAACTAGGATTTTTGTATTCTTTGGGTAAATACCTAGTAGTGCAATTGCTGGCTCTTAGGGTCATTCTAGTTTTAAATTTCTGAGGAGCCTCCATACTGTTTTCCATAGTAACTGCACCAGTTTGCATTCCTACCAACAGTGCAATAAGGTTCCTCTTTTGCCACATCCTTGCCAACACCTGTTGTTTCCTGTGTTATTGATTTTAGCCATTCTGACAGGTGAAGTGGTATCCCATTGTAGTTTTGATTTGTATTTCCCTATTGATCAGTGAGGTTGAGCATCTTTATGTGTCTGTTGCCATGGATGTCTCTTTTGGAAAAATGTCTATTCATGTCTTCTGCCCTTTTTTAATTGGATTATTTCTCTTTTGAGTGTTGAGTTTTACAAGTTCTTTATATATTTTGGATATTAACTCTTTATTAGGTCATTTGAAAATATATTCTCCCATTCTGAAGTTTGCCTGTTAGTTTTAATGATTGTTTCCTTCACTGTGCAGAAGCTTTTTTATTTTGATGAAGTCTCCAAGTTTATTTTTACTCTTGTTTCCCTTACCTCAGAAGACATATCTAGGAGGAAGTTGCTATGGCTGAAGTCAAAGAAGTTACTGCCTGTGTTCTCCTCTAGGACTTGATGGTTTCCTTTCTCACAGGTCTTTCATACATTTTGATTTTGTTTTTGTGTATGGTGTAAGAAAGTGGTCTGGTTTCATTCTTCTGTGTGTTGTTGTCCAGTTTTCCCAACACCACTGAAGCGACACTCTTTTTTCTGATGGATATTCTTTCTTGCGTTATTGAAGATTAATTGACTATATTGTGGGTTCAACACGACAGTTTTTTTTAAAAAGTTATTTTTGAGAACACTTCTAATGATAAAATTGTTATTTTAAGAAAACAACAATTACATTCAACATGGTATTGTAAATACGTAATGGTATTTATTAAAGAATATAAGCTGGGGCACCTGTGTGGCTCAGTTAAGTGTCCAACTTCAGCTCAGGTCATGATCTCACACTTTGTGAGTTCAAGCCCCACATTGAGCTCTGTGCTGGCAGCTCAGAGCCTGGAACCTGCTTCAGATTCTGTGTCTCCCTCTCTGTCTGCCCCTTCCTCGCTCACACTGTGTCTCTGTCTCTCTCAAAAATAAATAGACATCAAAAAAATTCTTTAAAAAAAGAATATAAGGTGGCAAACCTAAAACTAGGTTACTTACTTGAAAAAAACCTTATTATTCTTGTTTATAATTCTAACTTGGAAGGACAGAGTTACTTTGAGATGACAGCAAACGATGACAGTTTTCATCAAGGTATAGAACCTTCACCATTTAAAATAGTGATTGGGGCAGAGAATACGGTTGAAAGAACTACAAAATCATTACCCACTTTAGAAATTCACCAACTGTGCTTGTTTATTGACATAGCAGAGTAGAATTATTACTCCCAGCTCAGTTTTTTTCTTCTTCATCAACAGGTCATAAAGAACTCCCTGGGAGTCCCAGGTGCAGACTGAATGAGACCCTGGCAGTGAGGATCACGTAGACCCACTGAGGATGTACAGTTTGCTTGTGCCTTCAAGATGAGGTCTGAGAGATACCATAAGAGATAAATTGCATGCCCCCACCTTTAGCGGGTTGTGAATTAAATGTAATGGGTTGCAGCCAGAACTTGAAGATTAACTAGGATCAAATAGAATAAAAACATCACAGTGCACTGAATATAGTAAAAATATTTTTGTGTTGGAAAACTTTTTTTTCAAATATGTGTGTATGAGTGTATTTATGATGACAATATTTCTCACTGTGGATCTTAGACCAAATAGTTTGAAAAATACTCTTCTACATGATCAAATGGAGTGTGTGACTAAACAAACACAAGATCTGCTAGGATCTAATGTATGATGGTCAGTTTGAGCCCCACATTCCCCTGATTCACTCTTCTGGTTAACACCTGAATCCAGGAGCAAGCTAGAAACTCCTTCTCACAAATACAGTAACTTGCCATAAAGAGGTTGGCTTTGTTGAGAACTGAACAGAACACTGATTCCCTTATGGGACTTACCATGGATTATGAAGCATCCTGATCGTCTGAGACTCACGAGTCATTGTACTTGCTGTTTCACAAGGACCCAGTTATCATTTGTATTGCCGGCTGCCTAATAGAGAGTCTTCTCTTGCTCCGAGTGCCACTGAAAGCTGGCAGCTCTTCAGGCCACCTGGTAAAAGGGTCAAAGCGGGACACCAAATGTGGTCAAAACCTCTAGACTCTGAAGGTCCTCACCAATAAAGTTGTCTTCTTCCAGTTTTTTAGTGTCCTTGTGTTTTAAGTTTGTCTCTTATAAACAGTATATGAATGGAATTTTAATAATCCATTCTAATAACTGCTTGCTTCCAAAAGGCAAATTTTTATGTTTATATACATGTGCATATTTCAATTAGTTTTACCATCTTATTTTATGTTTTTTTATTCATTTATTGAATTTTATTTTCATTTGTCAATCAATATTGAATGAAGTCTTAGTCCATCCAGAAAACTATCAGATTCAGGGTTTTCTAGAAATTGCTTCATTATTGGCAAATTTCACCTGATCTGAGGTTATGTTTTTTTCTGCTTAGCTGAGGACCCTAAAATTTCATTTCCATATATATTCTTGAGATTATTTCTAATATATATTAAGGGAGTTCTATAGCTCTTTGGTGTGGGCATTTCTTCTCCAGGGTGTAAACTTTTTTTTTTTAATGTTTATTTATTTATTTTGAGAGAGAGAGGGAGGGGCCGCGAGAGAGGGAGAGAGAGAGAATCCTAAGCAGATGCATGGCTGAACTCCCAAACTATGAGATCATCACCTGAGCTGAAATCAGGAGTTGGAAACAAAACCGACAGAGCCACCAGGCACCCCAGTCCAGGGTATAAACTTAGAGTTGACTCCTGAAGGCATTTTGAAATATCAATGTATTCGGTTTTGATAAAATGGGAGGTAAGAACTGGCTTCCTTTGGGAAGCTAATCATCTCAGGTAAGAGAATGATAGTGTCTTGACACTAGGACAGGAGTTGGTTAATAAAGGAAAGGGGAGAGAGCAAAAGAAGTTGCCCCTTTCCAAGATGGGGGAGACTCAGAGGGCAATAAACTTCAGAGTTCTCCAATTAGTCTTCTTCTCTTCTTCTACACACTCATTTCAATTCTCAGGGCCTTACTCATTCCAGATTGATTTCCTGTTATGTAGAAAATATCTCCCAGTAAACTCTGAGCTTGATTTTGAGCTTTTTTAGCTCTTTAGTCATAAGAGTTACAAAACTATTTCACTGTAACAGTAAAAGTCTCCAAGAAGTCTATCTTCTTTTTCTGGTACTGTAGTGGTTTAGCTGTCTGAAGTAACACTTCCAGTATGGAACAGCAAAAAGTCTGGATCAATTTTATGCATGTGCACTCACGTGCATGCACACACACACAAACACACACAACCATCTTTCGATAGGCAAGCATTAGCTACATGGCAAATAGGGTGAATTTTTTGATGCATAGTATATAGGCATTTGCCTTGGGCATCTTCACATTCTTGATGAAATAGAGCTTGAATTTCAAATGTCCTATGTGACAGGGAAAGAGACAAAACTAGGGGCACTCCCAATGTCTAAATCAGAAGAGAGGCACCATTGTGTAAATCAAGGCCCCCAAAACAATCCCTTCAATGGGTTGACTAAAAACATTCTTGCTGAAAAAAAATTTTTTTTTGCCTGCTTCAGCCTTCACTCTGGATGGTGGTGGGTGAAGGATAGTAGGGAGGTGATGAGTGGTTCCTAGTCATAAGCCAGGCATCACATGGGTTTAGGGCAGAATATTTGATGAATTGAAAAAGGCTGAAGCTGAATATTTAAGGTTATATTGCTAGTGCCCTCAACTGCCTACAAACAAAAACACACAACAATAAAAATGAGTGCTTTAGTTAACTTCAACCTCAGACCTCAAAGAATTCCAATAGATAAAGGTCCAAGAAACATAAGCCTATGGCTAATAAATCACAAAATAATCAAAGAAGCAAGATACCTAGAGGAAATCATTTGAAATAAAAATTTTCAGAATCTAAAACATGCAAGAAATTTATAGAACTGTCATATAGAAATAGAACTATGTTTAATATGTTTAAAAAGCATATCAAACTGTCATATACACAAAAACACCCAAACTAAAAAATGACAAAAAAACACTGAATAACTGCAAAGAATTTCTAGAAAATAGGAAATATTATAACTCATATTAAGAATTCAGGGGATGCCTGGGTGGCTCAGTTGGCTAAGCGTCTTACTTCAGCTTAGGTCATGATCTCATGGTTCGTGAGTTTGAGGCCTGAGCCAGGCTGTGTGCTGACAGCTCAGAGCCTGGAGCCTGCTTTGGATTCTGTGTCTCCCTCTCTCTCTCTGCCCCCACTCCCTTGCTCACACTCTGTCTTTCTCTCTCTCTCTCAAAAATAAATAAGCATTGGGGCGCCTGGGTGGCGCAGTTGGTTAAGCGTCCGACTTCAGCCTGGTCACGATCTCGCGGTCTGTGAGTTCGAGCCCCGCGTCGGGCTCTGGGCTGATGGCTCCGAGCCTGGAGCCTGTTTCCGATTCTGTGTCTCCCTCTCTCTCTGCCCCTCCCCCGTTCATGCTCTGTCTCTCTCTGTCCCAAAAATAAATAAACGTTGGAAAAAAAAATATTTAAAAAATTAAAAAAAAAGAATTCAGAATGTGTTAAATTCAATAAATTGTTTATGAATTCAATAAATGTATTAAATAGCATATTAGATATAAGTAAAGATGGAATTGATAAACAGGGAGATAGAACTAAAGATTACACAGAATGTACTGCAAAGAATCAACAAGATAAAAAATATGAAGGCAAGATTACTATTTTTAAAGCTTTTGTTTTAATTTCAGTTAGCTAACACAGTGTTATATTAGTTTCAGGTATACAATATAGTGATTCAGCACTTCCATACATCACCCTGTGCTCATCACAACAAGTGCACTCCTTAATCCCCATCACCTATTTCATCCATCCCCCCATCTCCCCTCCCCTCTGGTGACCATCAGTTTGTTCTCTATAGTTAAGAGTCTGTTTCTTGGTTTCTCTTTCTCTCTCCCTCTATTTTTCTTTTTGCTCATTTGTTTCGTTTCTTAAATTCCAAATATGAGTGACATCATAGTATTTATCTTTCTCTGACTGACTTATTTCATTTAGCATTATACTCTTTAGCTCCATCCATGAAGGTGAGATTGACATTTATGGGAATAATATAAATGGGTCTGATATATATCTTATTGGGGTTTCGGAATGAGAGATTAGAAAGAATGGTAGAAAGGCAAATATTCAAAGATGCTAAGGCTGAGAATTTTCAAATATTGATGACAGACAACAGAATTCAGTCTTAGGAAACCCAGTGAATCCCAAGGAGAATAAACAAAAAATTGTTTTCATTGCCTTATAAAATTTCAGAATACCAAGAACAAAAAGATCTTAAAAGCATCCAGAAAAATAATTAGATTGTCTATAAAATAAAAAGTATTAGAACTAACCACTAACTTCTACACAGCAACAAATAAGACAGAAGATAAAGAAATAATGTCTTCAAATGCTAAGAGAAAGTAACTACCATTCTAGAATTATAGTCCCAGTGAAACACTTTTCCAAGTTTGAGAATGATATAAAGACAATTTTATACAAACAAAAACTGAAAATTTTAATACTAACATACATTGCTAAGGAAATCTCTAAAGGACAAACATTAGAACTGCAGAAAATAATTTAAGAAAAAGATATGAGTTGCAAGAACTGGTGAACAAAGAAAATGGAAACCTATGCATAACCCTGACCAAACACTGACTATAGGGAACAGTAATAATATCTAACTTATGGGATAAATAAACAAATAAAATAGAATTTAAAAAATACTGTGGCGAGGAAAACATAGGATAAATGGGCCTAATATGAACTACAAATTAACTATCTTGAAGTGGAAATAGACTAAAATTTCCAGAAAAAAGCAAAGATGAGCAGGATGGATTTAAATATCAGGCTATTTTGTGTAACTTAATCCAATATGCCACTGAATTAAGGGGATTATTATTTTACAGCCTACTGAGAAAGAAAAATGAAACTCTACTTATTAACTTGTGACACTGTATTTTAATGTTAATCGTGTGTGATGAAAGTTCTTTATACTTCATGAATTAGTCAGACCAGCTGTTTCTCTTTGAAATATTTTTCATTTATTCTGAAAGATTTGGAATTGTTTCCACCTTGAGTTGCATTTACCAATGGGAAACACAATACTTTTGCATGTATCTAAGAAACAAAATACAACAGGTTTATCTACTTGTAAGTTATATGTCTGAAATCACTTCCTACTGATAAAAGATTTAATGTCTCAGTAAGATACACTTCTAAATTGACATCTGCCTAGTCATACATTTTCAAAGTACACAAAAGAAGAAAATAATAAATTTATCAACATACTATAAAATTAGGCAACTACCTCAATAAATGATAGATAAACCAGAAAATAAATTAATAAGTATTGAAATGATATGAAAATATAATTATAAAGCAATTATAACATTTGCTCAAATGTATACATATAATTAATTGCACCCCAAAACTGCAAAATGTATGCTCTTTCAAAGATACATGGAATATTTACAAAAATTGATTAAATGATATAGAATAAAGAGCACATTAACAAGTTTCAAAGAATCAATATCTTAGAGAGCATGTTGTTTTTAAAAATGCACTTAATAAGGGGTGGCTGGGGGAGCTCAGTCACTTAAGCAGCTGACTTTGGCTCAGATCATGATCTCATACTTTGTGAGTTCGAGCCCCACATCGAGCTCTGTGCTGACAGCTCTGAGCCTGGAGCCTGCTTTGGATTCTGTGTCTCCCTCTCTCTCTGCCCCTCTCCCACTTGCATTCTGTCTCTCAAAAAAATAAATAAACATTAGAAAAAATTTAAATTCACTTAATAACAAGATAATTTTTAAAGTCATTCAGATGCAAATTAAAAATATACCAGTTTATAACTCTGGGGTAAAAAAATAAAAATGAAATCTAGAAAATATTAAATATCAAAGGAAAAGGATTCTTACCTATCCTTACCATGTATGTGTCTAACAACAGAGCATGAAACTATGTAAGGTAAAAGCTGATAGAATTATAATTATCTTCTATCATAGTTGGAGAATTCAAAATTCCTCTTTTAGAAATGGACATTTTCAGCAGGCAGAAAATCAGTAAGGTCATAGTTGAATTCGACAATGCCATAAATCAACTAGATATAATTGACATGTATGGATTACTTCATCCAGTGACAGCAGGATACACATTGTTTTCAAGCTCACATGAAATATTTACCAAAATAGATCATATTTTGGACCATTAAATACATCTTAACAACTTTAAAAGAACAGAAATCACATAATGTCTGCTCTTAGGCCACAGAAATAACAGAATGATAACTGGAAAATCTCAAAATACCTGAAGATTGAAAAGCATACTTCTAAATAGCACATGGGTCAAGGAAGAAATATCTAGAGAAATTTTTAAATATTTTGAACTGAATGAAAATGAAAATGCAACTTATCTAAGTTCATGGGACACATTAAAGCATGGCTTAATGGGAAATTTATAGCAGCAAATGCATATATTCAAAAAAGAAGATCAAAAATCAATAATCTAAGCTTCTAGGATACTACAAAAAGAAGATACAATTAATTCCAAAATAATCATAAGAAAAGAAATAACAAGAATTAGAGCAGAAACCAGTGAAACTGTAAACAAAAAATCAATAGAGAAAATCAACAAAGCTGGAAGCTGGTTCTTTGAAAAGATTATAAAACCGATAAGCCTCTAGCCAGGCTAACTAAGGAAAACAGAGAGGACACAAATTACTAACATCAGAAATAAAAAAGGAGGCATCATCAGAGATTCCATAGATATTAAAAGGATAATAAAGAAATATTATGAAGAGCTCTATGTCCATAAATTTGATAACCTAGATGACATGGACCAATTACTTAGAAGACACCATCTGTCAAAACTCAAACTGGAATAAACAGACATCAGAAAAAGTCCATACCTATTAAAGAAATTCAATCAATAATTAATAACCTTCCAAAACAGAAAGTGCCAGGCACAAGTGGGCTCACTGGTGAACTACACTAAAATTTAATGAATAAATGATACCAATTCTCTATAATCTCTTCCAGAAGATAGAAGCAGAGAGAATACTTCCTAACCCACGTTATGAGGCCAGAAATACTTTTATACCAAAACCAGACCAAAGAAATACAAGAAAAGAAAATTGCAGACCATGATCATAGAGGCATAGAACATTTTTAGTACAGTAAAAATACTCTGCATGATAATATTATGATAGACATATGCCATTTTACATTTGTCCAAACCTTCAGAAAGTATAAAACCAAGAGTGAACCCTAATGTAAACTATGGAGTTTGGGTGATTATGATGTTTCAAGGTAGGATCATCAATTGTAACAAACATACCATTGATGTGGAGGATAATGATAATGGGGAAAGTTATATACGTGTAGGAGCAAGGGAGTATATGGGCAATCTCTGTACTTTCCCTTCATTTTGCTGTGAGCCTTAAAATGATCAAAAAAATTAAGATATTATAAAAAAAACCCTATCTATCAAAGCTTGAGGGATAGAACTAAAGTAGTATTACAGGGAAATATATATCCTTAAATATTTACATTAGGGGAGAAGAAATATAATTCATTAATTATCTAATTAAAGATTTTTAAAAACTGTAATTCCATAGAAATCAGAAGTATAAACATAAAAGCAGAAGTTAAGAAGACAGGGGTGCCTGGGTGGCTTGGTTGGTTAAGCGTTCCACTTTGGCTCAGGTCACAGTTTGGCTCACAGTTCATGAGTCTGGGCCCCACATCAAGTCCTGTGCTGACAGCTCAGAGCCTGAAGCCTGCTTCAGATTCTGTGCCTGCCTCTCTGTCTGCTCCTCCCCTGCTCTTTCTGTGTCTCTCTCAAAAATAAATAAACATTAAAAAAATTATTTAAGAAAAGGAAGTTAAGAAGACAGAAAAGAAATATAGGTAGAAAAGATCAGCAAAGCTCAAAGATAATTCTTGGAAGAAATTATTGCATATAAGCTTAAAAAGATTGATCAATGAAAAAAAAATACTAATAGGAATGCAAAAAAGAATTTAATACAGATTAACCAGATATCAAAATGATTAAAAAAGAATATAATGGATATTTTTGCTAATAAAGTTGAAAATATGGTTAAAATGAAATAATTTTAGAAAGATAAGAACCTGTAAAAACATTAATTTTCCAATAACAAAAACTGTTCCCAAGAATAAAATATCAGTCTCAGATGATTTTATAGGTTAATTCTGTCAAGAATTCAAAAAACAAATGATGTACTTTAAAACAAAGTCTTTAACAGAAGAGACCACTCCCCAACTCAGCTGACAAGACAGTATAATGTTGGCATAAAAGTCAAGTAAAGAATATAAAAATAGGGAATATTAAAGACCAACTTAGGGGTGCCCAGGTGGCTCAGTTGGTTAAGTGGCCGACTTCGGCTCAGGTCATGATCTCACAGTTTGTGAGACGGGGTTTAAGCCCCCATCGGGCTCTGTACTGACAGCTTTGAGCCTGGATGGATCCTGGATGGAGCCTGGAGCCTGCTTCGGATTCTGTGTGTCTCTCTCTTTCTGCCCCTCCCCTGCTCACACTCTGTCTCTCTCTCTCAAAAATAAATGTTAAAAAAAAAAAAAGACCAATTTATGCTATGCTATCTTTGGAAGCATAAATGCAAAAATCCTAAATATTAGCAAGCCAACTCTTGAAAATCAGGAAGAATTCATTGATACACCTTTTAATCATTTCTATTCTATTCTATTGGAGCTCTTAGCTAGTGTAATGTAATTAGAAGAATAAAGTATAAGAATTGGAAAAGAAGAAAGAAGACTTTTATTATTTGTAGATTATATAATTGTCTCTATAGATAAATTCAATTTTCTGAAGATTATTAGAATAAGAGTATGATAAGATTGACAAATATAAGGATACTATACTAAAGTCAACTGAATTTCTGTATACATGGAAATAATAAAACATTTGACAAGTATACTATTTACAATAAAAAAAAATAGTAGCCAGAAATAAATATAAATAGGAGTAAAATAATATTATGGTGAAAGAAATTAAGTAAGTTCTGTATAAATGGAAATATGTACCATATTCATGGATAGACTAAAAAAAAGTGTCATTCTCTCTAAATAGTTGAATAGATTGAATAAAATTCCCATCAAAATCTCAAAAGAATTTGAGCTTGGACAAGCTTGGAATTTGATAAAGCTATTTCTAAAATTTATATGCAAGAACCAAGGATTGAGAATAGCTAAATTATTCATGAGGGAAAAGATAGAGGGGGAAGAGATGGAGAAATAAGAAAGTGCCTTATTAAAAATAAAATTCATCAGTCACAAAATTTAACTAAGACAATGTGCTACTGGTACAGAAGAACAGACCAGTGGAAACAAGTATAGGGCAGGCCAAGAAATAGACCTGTCAATATATGGCTATCTGACATGACAGAGATAGAATTCCTGGTCATTTGGGAAAGAATGAACTATCCACAAATAGTGCCGGGGAAATTTTGTATCCATATTAAATAAATAAAATTTGAACTCTGCTTTTCACCAATACAAAAAACTTATTTCTACAACATAGACTCAAACTTACTTGTGGAAGATAGAACTTTAAAAAGATAAGGAAAACTTGAATGAAAGCATAGGAAAACACATCAGAGTAGGGAAGGATTTCTTAAATAAGGCATACAAAGGATTCTAAGGAAAGGATCAATATTCAAATACATTAAAACAAAGAACTTATCATCAAAATACAACATGAAAAGACAAACAACAAACTAGGTCAGGAGAAGATATGTCCCAAGAACATAAGCAAGAAAACTTTATATACAGAATATGTAGGGAATTCCCACAAAGCAATATATAAAAACAAAAAATACATTATAAAAATGGGAAAAAAAGAAGAAGCATTTGACACAGGAAGAAAGCTGAGTAGCCAAATTTATTAAGTTAAGAAAATACAAAATAAAAATAAAAGGAGATATTTTCTGATATTGATAAAAACTTAAAAGATTGATAATTGAAATGCTGGAAAGCATATGGTAGAACAGAAACTTTATAAAGTACTGGTGAGGGTGCATGTTGGTATAACCAGTGTAAAATTATTAGGCATTACCTCTTAAAGTAGAAGTTATACCTTCACTACACCCAACAATTCTATTCCAACGAACATACCATAGAGAACTCTCTATATGCACGTTGGAGATATATTTTAACATGTCGATAGAGTCAGAGTTTGGAATAATCCAAATGTACATTGATGGGAGACTACATAGGTAAATCACCTTAAATTCATGTAGTTATGTATCACACAATTTTGAAAATGAATGAACCATGGTATCAACATGGAAGCAACTAAAAATATAATCTTCAGGGTGGGAAAAATCATTGGAGTACACATAACTGTATGATTTATTACCAGCATATAAAAGTAAAGAACAGGGGCACCTGGGTGGCTCAGTTGGTTGAGCGATCAACTTCAGCTCAGGTCATGATTTCACAGTTCTTGGGTTTGAGCCCCGAGTCTGGCTCTGTACTGACAGGTCAGAGCCTGGAGTCTGCTTCGAATTCTGTGTCTCCCTGTCTGTCTGCCCCTCCCTCTGCTCATGCTCTGTCTCTCTCTCAAAAATAAATAAACAGGTTTAAAAATTTTTAAAAAGTAAAGAACAGACAAAGCTACACAGTATATTTTTTAGGACATACATATGTGGTAAAGCCATAAAAAAATATCAAGGGAATGTTTAGTAAAAGTTTTAGAATATTGATGACAGAAAAGGGCAGGAGGAATGGAAATGTACTTGAGCTGCAAGTAATTTTCAAATTTTTAAAAGAGGTGGTTTGTATATGCCTATTTGTCATTGTGCTTTTAAAAATTGTACATGTAGTACATATAGGCCATATATGTACAATTTTATGTGTATTTTAATAAATAATTAAATATTTAAATATCTTAATTTTTAAAATTTATTTCTGAGTCAAGAATATAAGAATTTGAGCTTGATATTATATACCCGATGTAGTCCAACCTTCCCCTACAGTTCATCACTAAACAAACTATTTGCTTTAACCTAGTTCATCACTATTTAGCAGTGATAGCCTGTGTTCTCCAGTCTGTCACTATTGGCATTTGCTTTAAGGTAATCACTGGGAATAATTTACTAACCTTTCACCATGGTATGTTAAAGGCTGAAATACCAGAACATTTATTGGGTTGTCACTGGCTTTCACTGCATCTTAGATTTAACCAACTCCAAGTCCTCACATTTCCTGAAGCTTTTTAAAAAAACTACTTTTTTTTAATGTTTATTTATTTTTGAGAGAGAGAGACAGCATGAGTGTGGGAGGTGCAGAGAGAAAGGGAGACAGAGAATCTGAAGCAGGCTCCAGGCTCTGAGCTGCAGCCCAGAGCCCCATGTGGGACTCGAACTCACAAACAGGGAGATCATGACCTGAGCTGAAGTTGGTCACTTAACCAACTGAGTCACCCAGGGGCACACCCCCCAAAACCTACTCTTCATTATCAATCACTTCAATACCAATCTCCATATCATTCAGGGTTCTAACTAACTTGACATAATTTTTCTTACTTAAATATGTTGATGCTTGTCAACCATAGCAAGGTGCCCTAACAAAATAACTATATATTTTAAAAACATGTTACATATAGTTTCACAGCCCCCAAAGAAATCTTAGAAATGGTATCAACTTTAAATAGGCCCTGGTAGAAACAGGGAAATTAGAAGATCATAAACAACTATAAATAAACATCAGCCAAACTGAAAGACTATTAAACACGGTTGACAAATTTAATAGCCCTTATAGATATCTATCCTAATTGACTTGTGGTGACACCCTGAGTAGATTGTAATCCACAATCACTGAGGCAGCCATGTCCTTCTGCAGTTGTTTTAAAAACAAGCATAGCTAACTTTGGTTAGAAACTGGCCATTATTTTAAAAAGTAAAAGGAAAGACTAAGGATAGTTCATTTAGCTTAGATAAAGAATGGAACATCTCAGTGTTACTTGAAAAAAGATACAACTTCAATTGGCAACTGAACGGAATTTTTTTTCCTTAATATTGATCACAGGAAAGTTGACCTGGCAAGGAGACAGAATCTGTGGCATACTGTCTCTCTCTCTCTTAGAGGTAGAAAGAACTGTCAGAAGTATCTTTCTAATTCCAATATCCTCTGTCTTCTGGTAGCTATTGGACACTGACTTTCTGAGACAGATCCTGATTACTGCCCTACAGCACTGGTTCCAAAGAACTGTTCCTTCCCTCAGGGCAGATGTAGATACAATTAGCCTGAATCAATTAAAGATAAGAGGAACAGCTTGTGGAAATGGCACAGAAGAAACAAGTAATCAGTGCAAATGAGTGAAGCCTGGTTGAAAGACTAAAGTAAAAATTTTCTCAGCCTGAAGTTTGTTAATATTTGCAATTTCAGATTAAGAATAGAGGGTCACATGAAACTTTAATTTTTAATATTGTAAATAAACAAAAATAACATGTTACAAAAGTAGCTACTGTAATCATTTCCCAGCATTCCCTATTAAGAGCTGAAAATGTCTCATCAGTGAACCACTTGCTGGGGATATTTTCCTAGGAGGTACTCTTAGGGTATGAATATGTGTCTGTACCAGTGTCTGAGGGTGGTATTTAGTTGTCCTTTGAGTGGAATTGGCTCTTCTCCTGTACTTTGGATTAAAAAAAAAAAATTGAGTAATTCTTATTAAGCTATGAGCATCATTATATTAAGTCCTCAGCCTAGTATTTTATCTAATAGCAATGGACATGGGAAACTCTTGATACTGAAATAAGAAATTCTTCTTCCTGAATGGGCAATGCCGCTTCAAGTTTCCAAGCCTTTTAACATCTAAAGAGTGTATAACCTCTTCTCTTTTTCATCCTTCACCTAGCTAAGATTCAACTTAGTGCATGCCAGAAATCTGCTAAATGCTTTCTGCCCATCACCACAGTCACCGAGTAACACTCTGAAGTGAGTTCACCCTCCTCTTAATAGCTGAGTAAACTAAAGCTCAGAGGGGTTAACTTGTCACGTGGCTAATAAATGGCATTGCACCACAGAGCTTCTGGGATTCGCCTGAACTACAGCTGTGACTGTGGAAATAACGAGCAAAAGGATGCAACTTCAAAGACGTTTCTCTGGTACAATTGACAGGATTCAGTAAGCATTTGGATCTGGGACTGAGAAGAAGGGAGTCATCGAGGATAACTGGAAGCTTCGGAGACTGTTACACCAATAACTAAGCACAAATAGGAGCTCTTAAAGCCAATTTGATACCGAAGGTAGTTGACTTTGGACAAACTGAGATCTCAGTGTCTGTGGGACACTCATGCATATGAGAGTAATGAAAGTTTAGCCATATAAAATAAATATGCCCAGGTTTCTAATCAGAACACAAAAAACAAGTTCACACTGTAACAAACAAAACTTCTTAAATTTCGTTAGTTTACTTAATGACTTGCTTTCATGTTTTGTAAAAATCCAATAGCCCAAATAAACAAAACTTAATTTGGAAAGCAAGTGCTATATTGATCTAAGACTGGAATGAAATACAATTTGTTTGGTTAGGAGAGGTTTCCATAATTTGGGTTTGTTCTGCCATCTGAAGTCATAACCAAGTCTCTATTGATTCAGAAATGTTGAGTGCTACAACCACTTTTTATAAGACGATATACAAGAGCCAAACAGGAATTCAAGAGTTGCTATCAATTTCTGTTTCTCAGTCTTAAGTGCCTATCATTGAATTAATTTGTGGGTATTTCTTTTTTGGATGGTGTTATTGTTGTTGTTTTTAGTAGGAAGGATAGCCATAAAAGATATGAGATTTTAGATAAAAGAAATGTTCCACTCTTTTTATTTCACACTAACTTGGAGAAAGAGGGAGGAAGATAGAAAAGGAAAACATGAAAGAATAAAATCTGACTTAATTTAAGCTCTAGCTAAACTTTCAAAACTATAAGTCATTAAATATGGTTATTAAATTAAGTAAAAATGTTAAAACCCCTTGACTTATGCCTCTATGCCATATGTGCTAATCTCTTTTAATTGTCCCCAGCTAGACATCGATTTTTTTAAGGGTGTTTAAAAAAAAGAAGAATGGAAAATTCTTCACATGGCTAGGTAATAATCTGCTTGCAAATTGTTCATTTATGTCACCAAAGGGAAAGGGGAGCTCACATTAATACTGCATGCTAATGTGCTCCTTCTAACTTATCCCACATACTTTACCCCAAATTGCCCATATTGCTCCATAGAAATGTCACAGAATGTCTGTGTAAGCTAATTTTTATGGATTTGCATGAAAAGCTTGAGAAACACAGCCAGAAAATAGTCCCCCTATCATGCTCACTTGCTAGATTACTTTCAGAACTCTGGCTATAAAAGAAAACTTTATCATGAGCTTTTGAGAATCCAATTGCCAACTAAACTATGGCTGTTTGTTGACTGGAGTAAAAGGCATCAGGTGGTCTTGAGCCTCAAAACATAAGTGATCTAAAAAAGCTTAGCTGTGGTCTGTTGTACACAGAGTCACTCAAATTCAAAACAAGTTTCTCCTAATGACTATTATATTCATATGAGACATATTCAAAAAAACAACTGAAGCCCATAATCTGTCCATTAAATACATGAACCAGATTCTTAAATCTCACAAATTCTGGGGTTTGCTAGCACCTTGTGAGTTTGTTTCGCAAAGTGTGCCACAAGAGTATTAAAAGATCTAGTCCAACCACATTTCACACACAACAGAAACTGAGGCCAATGAAGAGGAGTAACTTACCATTGGTCCTGTAGCTGATAAGGTGATTACTCCACTGCCATGACCACCATCATGGGAGTCACTCTGGAAAGCTGCTCTTCTCCCTCTCTGTGTATACATTTGTCCCAGGCACAGAAGGTTCTTGTCAGGACCCATTTCAATGGTAATGTCAACACCTGCATGAGTATCCGGCACAAATACAGTGTTAAGGAGTGTAAGTATATTCCTTTAAAATGATGTCTTTCTCAGGATTAACATAGTTTACCTTTAGGAGTTTCCAAAAGGAAACTTTCAATAGTGCATTGTTGATTTATTGCCATTAGTGGATTTTATTTCTAGAGATGCTAGATTTGGGGATGATGGCAATGGGACTTGAATATGAGCTCCATTCAGTGGTAATTCTTTGAACATAAATTAATACCCCAGAGAAAATGCATGGAGTTTTTTTTTTCAGTAGATGAGTAGTTTTGAAGCCTTTTGAGCACAGAAATTAGTATTTAAATTATGATAAAAGATTTAAAATTATATTTCTTTTATTATAGGGATGTTCCCCTCCAAATGTAAATCAGTTACCTCTGATGAAAATACACTGTCAAAGTTAACTGCCAGAGCTCATCATAATTATTTGTTATATAGAAACAAAAATACTTTTTAATGTTAAATTCTCCAATGCAGTGTTTAAGTATCACTTTGGTAGCCTCTCTTTTGTTTCTGTGCAGTAAGCAATTACTTTTCTTATAAAGTTAAAAAAAAAAGAATATATCTAAAAATTGAATTTTTTTGGTTTGAAAGTTATTGAGGTGAGTGGGTGTTTTGTTGGGTTATTTTAACCTACAGCATAAAGCTTGAAGATTGACTAAGCAAGCAAACATTTTGTGGTCTTAATATTCTGCAGGATACTAAACTCATATTTTTAAATGCAATTAAAATATATTTCAAAGCTAACTAAGATTTTCTAAGCCTACTTTGGAAGAAGACTGTTGGAGTTGGTTAACATCATCATCCACAAGAGACTTTTCTGGATGACCACCCTGCACAGGACATTCTGTGAAGGGTTGTTCATTAAAAATTATGCAAAACATAGTTTGCTCAAGAAGCTTCTAACCCTGTTGGTAGTCAGTATATATGGGATTAAACTTAGTGCTCCACATCACTAATCATCCAGGAAATGTAATTCAAAACCACAATGAGATACCACTTTACATTTGTCAGAATGGCTAAAATGAAAAGCACAAAAAATAACAAGTGTTGGGGAGGCTGTAGAGAAAAAGGAACCCTTGTGCACTGTTGGGAATGCAAACTGGTGCCGTCACTGTGGAAAACAGTATGGAGGGACCTTAAAAAATTAAAAATAGAATTACCATATGAGCCAGCAATTCCACTACTGGATATTTACCCTCTAAAAGACCCAAAAACACTAATTTGAAAAGAAATATATAGAGTCTTATGTTTATTGCAGCATTATTTACTATAGCCAAGGTATGGAAGCACCTCAAGTGTCCATAGACAGTTGAAAGGATAAAGAAGATGTGGTATACATGTGCGCGCGCACACACACACACACACACACACACACACTCAGTGGAATATTATTCAGCCATAAAAAGAATGAAATCTTGCCATTTGCAACAACATAGATGGATCTAGAGGGCATAACACTAAATGAAATAAGTCAGTCAGAGAAAGACAAATACCATATAATTTCACTCCTATGTGGTTTCATTTCATAAGAAATAAGGCAAATGAACAAAGAAAAAAATAGATGGAAAAACAGACACTTAAATACAGAGAACTGGTAGTTGCCAGAGAGGAGGTGGGTGGGAGGATGGGTGAAATAGGGGACAGGGATCAAGAATACACTTACTGTGATGAGCACTGAGTAATGTATAGAAATTTCAATTATTATATTGTACACCTGTAACTAATAAACACTGCATGCTAATTATACTTGCATAAAAAAATAATCAAAAACTACCAAACTGATTTAAAAAGTTATATAAGACGTAGTTTGCTCAAGATGCTTCTAACCTTGTTGGTAGTCAGTATATATGAGGTTAACCTTAACCAACAATGCAAGCAACATAGTAATTCCAGTGAAAAGACCAGGTTTTGCATTAGAAGGATCCCTGTTCTTCTGGTTTTAAGAACTTGGGCAGATTGCTCTGTCTCTCTTGAGCTCTATTTTCTCAACTGTAAAATGGGGTTATTGATACATCCACAGGATTTTTATGGATTCAAAAATGTGCTTTTGGATATGAAAGTATTTTGTAAATTGCCAGATTTGTACAAATGGCAAATTTTATTTAAAGATAACATATGCTAGTACCACAAATACAGTTTACACAATAAATGATACAGCAGTTCCTAGGAGGAAGCAAACAGCTTGTCCTGGCAAAACATGTTTTCAATGAAGTATACTTAAGGTTCATTTAAACCTGAAATTAAGTTAGGCAAATTATGGAAAAGTACTGCTTTGATTATGCTTATGAACAAAGTCCCTTTCTCACCAAGTTAACAGTGTAGCTTTTTTTTTCTTCTTTACATTTGTGCTAACTGAAACCATGTCTAGATTTGAAAACATAGTTACAAATTCAGCTTCACTTAAAATGTATTTTCCTTGCTAGAGATATCTTTGCTAATTTCATCAGGAAGTGCGGTACAGACACGTGACCAGCAACTGATGGGACCTGAGCCCAGGAACCGCAATCAGATATTAACCACTTTGAGTCACCATCTTCAGTACAAGGAATGCATCTAAATGGGTCATTTTATTTCCTGTGGCATCCAGTTTGCTTAGTCCCTTACAGGGAAAAACTATTCAACTTTTCTTCTGTTTTGTGAAGTTCTTGAGTGAAGCATTTAAATTAGGACTGAAATGGTTAAACTGGTAGATCCAAAAGGGATTTTCCATTATAATCTCTCCCTGAAATCCAATCACCAATCTCATTTAGACTTTTATCATTTATATAATTTAATTTTCTTGTGAGCAATTTTTTTTCTGTACAATTATTATCCTTTCCAAAATAGTAATGGTATTTTTTTCATGTTACAAAAGGGAAGGTTATACTTTTCCTTTATGGTGTGGGTATACTCTTTGATGAAAAGGAAGAAAGAAAAAAGAAAGGAAGGAAGAAAAGATACACAGTAGCTTTCACAAAAGCCTTACTTTTTCAAAGAGGAACTTTACCGAATATTTTAACATGATATTCAAAAGTGGATGTTGAGTCATACAAGCTAAAAGAATAAAGATGGCTGAAATTTAATCAGCATACATCAGATTTGCAGTGCATGTTTTACATGCAGTAGCTGCAGCCAATAACACATGTGACTAGCTTGGTTTTATTTTGGCAGAAGACACTTATATTTTCTCTCACATAGTCAAAAAAAAAAAAGTTTTGGCATCTGACAGACCTAGATTTGAATCCCACTACCACTACTATTTATGTATTCTTGAACAATTACTTAATCCCTGTAAACTTTATTTTCCTTACATAGAAAATGGAGATGCTCATGAATACCTCATAAAGATTAAAATGAAATAGTACATGGAAAGATCAAGGCCGGCCACCTAGGACATATTATGTACTCAATAGTGATGAGCTCTCTGACTCCTTTTTCAGAATAGATCTTTGCAATTAGAGGTCACTAAGATTGTAAGATTAGTTATGTTCCAAGTAAACTATAATATATGGCACTGACTAAAGGGCTGTTAGAAAATTGACATTTCAGGATGGATGGGTAGCAGTCCATGCTATGCACAACTGAAGTAGCTTAGAAAGTAGACAACGTGTCTGATGAGCTTGTAGCTTTGGGAGAAGAGGGAGAACTGAATGCCAGTGCCATTGTCAGTTGCTACATATGGCAAGATAGAAGAAAGATATGACTTTATAAACGAGCAGACCGATCTGTGAATAGGGATGAAAGGATATGGAGGCCACAACTTTACAGCCATATATAATAATGAAAGAGACAACCATTTCTCAAGCCCAAAGAATAAAAGAATAAAATTGAGAAATATTCTGAGGATAAAGACTGATAAAAACTTGGCGTTTGGTAAGAATCAAAACAAGGATATACTTGTTTCACTCACTGGAAAAAAAAAACCCTTCTGAATAGATTAAGGTACTGCTCAAGAAATTCTTAAAATTGGACAAAATGACTCTGAGAACAGGCACAAAAGTTGTATTCTCCCATCAAAGTCTGTATTTATAAGGTACTGACAATAAGTCAAGAGAGAGAAGCAAGAAAAAGAAGAAACGAAAATAAAGTATATATGCATGCCTATCTGCTTCTGGGATTCGTTTTATATACTAATATATGTGTAAAATTCTAAGAAGTATGTCCGGAAAAGAGCAAAGAACTATGATTGATTAGTCCATGGAGCTAACTGGAATTTAATAGATAAGAAATCCATCATTTTAAGAGAGTATATAGTTACAGATGCAAGGGGCTAAGAAAGTCTTCCTCAAAACCCAAAATTATCCTTCAGTCCCTATGTTTCTAACAGCAGATGGTAGGCTAAAAATGCCTCTACCTTCCAAAAAGGGCATATTTTCCAATGCTCACTTCACACGGAGCAGAGGAGGATCAGGAGAAAAACCAACCAACAAACAAAAACAAACATACAGAGAGAAGAAACAAAGGCCACCAGAACCCTTCTCAGGGAATAGAACTGGGCAAAATCAAGGAATATCCCCATCCTGGGGGCCTAGAGGGATTCAGAAACTAGCATATACAGGTATAAAAGAGTTTTCCAATAGGTTAATTTCTGATTCTAAACTGTCATAATAGGTATGGGCAGCAAACATGACCATATCTTGCCTAATAACTGGCCTGCATTAGATGCAGAGTGCACTTGTAGAATCTTTAAAAAAAATGCTAATTTTGATTCCTCTGCAGACAAATATTCACCACCACCATCCATACAACTATATAGTAACAAACTGGTGAACATGATGATGATAGATGATCCATAAAATAGTATCAGCTAGCCTTATTGCAATTCAGATAATATAGGTTTAATAAATAAATGTTTGCCACTCTGATTACCTATGCTTCATAAATGAACAGATGAAAGAGGCTCCAATTTAGACTTCTTATAACTTAAATTGGACTTGTTGAAACATCACTAGCTATACCATTACCTTTTCTGTTGATTTTCTTCAAGTTCAGCTTCAATCATGTGGCTTCCCTACTTATGATCTTTCCACGGCTCTGCATTAACTTCCAAATCATGGACAAACTCCCCACTCTGGCACTCTAGGCCCTTCCTTATGAGGCCCTCTCTAATATTTCCAGCTTTATTTCTTACCACTAGCATAATTGCATGTGACTGCCACAAAGGTAGGGGAGTGGAGTAGGTGGTGTTTTCTGCCCCAGCATAGGGAACAATTTCATCCACCAGGAACTAGAACTGAAGGTTTGTATGCAACAAATACTCTTTGGGCTCTTAGAAATAACACCACCTCCTGCCTTATGGTGTCAAAACATTTTGACCCTCATGGATTCTCTTTTCTGCCTAATCGGTCCTTGTTTTCATCTTGTCCCTGATGGTGCTCACCCAGAGCTTTCAAACCCAGCTGGGCTACTGGACTTTTGCCTTTGGAAACTTGCCCTGCCCCTGTGTTGACACCATGGCATCCGTCCATTACTGGCTACTGGTCTTTGCTCTCAGATTTCCTTTTTGGCAATTGTGTTGTTCCTTCGACTTCAGCCGATTCTGACATCAGTCCTCATGCGACTTTGCCCCATCTGTCATTCAGTCACCCTCTACGCCCTTCTTGGCTTCAGCTGCTATTGACCCAGGCTCATGCCTTCAGGTGGGGGTTGAAAACACCCTCCTCTTCGAGTTGGCAGCCAGTCCTCTACACCATATGCTGTAGCCAAACTAGCCTAGTCATCCAGTGTGGTGGCTGCCTAGAATTTCCTTCCTCCTGTTAAGGTTTTGAAGGATGGGAAGATACTATCTGTTCTTTGAGATCTGTCCTAAATGCCATCTTTTGTGTGAAGCTTTCTTTATCTGACTCCACTGGACAAAATTAAGCAGTTCTCCTTCTGTATGCCCATAGCACTCTTTGTTTTGTCTAATTTGTATTAATTTCATCACTTTATGATTGCAAACCAAGCAAATGCTTCATCTGTCTTTATGGCCCCGCTCAAATGCCACTCTCTGTATCTCTCTTTGATGTTCTCCCTCTTCACGGCGGAAGAAAACAATTCCTTTTCCTGTTTCCTTGACATTCAGGACAGATCTAAGTTCCTTAATGGCAGGCATATATTTTATTCTTCTTTGTATTCTCTATGCCCAGCTCAGTGAGCTGTCAATAGGTTTCTGTAAAACCTCACTGTTGGCATGGACTTTTCCCTAAGTTATTACATTTGATCCTCAAATGACAAATAAGAAAAAAAGAAGTTATTATCCTCACGAGAAGAGAAAACCAAGGCTCCAAGTTGTCAATCAATTTAGTCCAATCTCACGTAGGTATAACCAGAACCAGGTCTTAAATAGACTTTAAGTGTAATTTATTTACTACTATTCATTCACTCATTCATTCATTCATTCTTCATTCATTCATCATCTGTAGGCTAGAATTTCAAAAGCAAATAAAATAGGATCTTACCCTAAAGAAACTTACCTAAAGGTGACAATAAAAAATAAATAAATATGTAATACAGTTTGATACATGATTTGATAAAAGAAAGCCTAGAATTGTATCAGAACATATACATGGATGTATACTGAGATTAGATGAGAGTGGAGAAGGGCCTGGAAACATTTTTATATGGGATAAATACTACACTGGATCTTAGAGGACAAATAGCAGTTAATCAAATGAATAAATGTGGGCAAGAAATTTCTAGAGATGACGAAAGCATGTGCAAAGCCATAGAACTGTGTGAGGATGTGGCCCTTCTGGAGAGCTGCAAGCACATTAGAATGGCAGCTTGCCGGGTATGAGGAATGGGCACTTGGACACACTTGGACGAGAGGATGTGACACACTTGGACGAGAGGGTGTACACATAACAAAGATGGTGTCGATGCAGAATTGCTCAACTCTATGTGGCTTCCCGGTTCTCCACGAAAGGGCAATCGCATTTTTTTTTAAAGCAAAGCCACCTTAAAATCGTCAAGATTTAAAACTTAAGTGTCCACCTTCTGATTTCAGCTCAAGTCATGATCTCAAGGTGTGTGTGATAGAGCCCCGCTTCCGTCTCTGCGCTGACAGCATCGAGCCTGGTTGGTATTCTCTTTTCCTCTCTCTCTGCCCCTCCACATGCATACTCACTCTGTATGTATCAAAATTAATAAATAAACATTACAAATAAATAAAAAATAAAACTGAAAGTAAGTATGGTAGTAGTGGAGATCATATAGATTCGTTACTTCATGTGACTTAAATGCCTCAGATCCAGCCAGACTGCTCAGGTGATGAATGAACTCAAAGACAGTGTTCCCCAGAATGCTCCTCCCACCTCCAACTACTACAGAAAATGGGGGGAGCCACCATCATGGTGTATTTTGAAAGGAATTACACGGCCTTCAGTGACATTCTTCTTAGAGCTTTCTTGTCAGAGACACAAATTAAATTTAAAAAGACTAATTTGTTAGTTTTAGGGATTATTTCTTAGGATCATGTGGTAGGCAGATTAATAGCCCCTCAAAGATGTCTGCATCCCAATCTCCAGAACCTGTGACTGTATTACTTTATACAGTGAAAGGGAGTTTGAAGATATGATCATATGAGATTTTAAAACAGGGAGATGATCCTGACTTTCTGGGTAAGACCAACGTAATCATAGTGGTCCTCATAGGTGAAAGAAGGAGGCGGACAGTCAGAGTTAGTGAACGAGAGGTGACAACGGAAGCAAGGAAGAGCAATGCATTTGCTGACTCTGAAGATGGAAGAAGGCCATGAGCTAAGAAACACAGGCAGCCTTTAGAACCTGGATTCTTTCCTAGAGCTCCACAATGATACTGCATTGCCAACATGTTGATTTTTAGCTCAGTGAGACTTATTTTAGACATTTAATCTCCAAAACTATCAGATAACAAGCATATGTTGTTTTAAGCAGCTAAGTTTGTGGTAATTTGTTACAAGAGCAATAGAAAACTAAAACACCAGTCCCCAGGTTTCAAAATGCCCTTCATTTTTCAATGACTCTCTTAATTATTGTTATGTTCCTAGTTTCTAGCACAATGCCAGAAACAAAATAAAAACATAATCAAAATATTTAGATTTATAATTGATTTATTTTATTGATTGATTTTAATTTATTTAATTAATTTATTTTTAGGAATTTATATTTCACCTGTAGGACAGGAGATTGGATCTTTCTGAAGTATGACAAATATTTCTGGTAACATTCTCAACATTGTTATATAAGTCTCCATTGTGAAATGTAATGTATTTTTAGGACAAAAAAGTAAATGGATATTTGAATGGATTTTTAAGCAAACCTTTCAATGAAATATAAAGTCATAAGGTACACAAATTTTGAATGAATAACAATTAATTTGTAAAACTGAATATACCCACGTAACCACTCTCCAGATCAAGAAATAGAGCATTGCTACCATGAAGTGTCCCACTTGTCCTATCCAATTACTGATTCCTTAAAAGTAACCAAGTAACAAATCACGGCTTCTCATACCATAGATTAGTTTTGCCTGTTTTCCAAATGGATATAACTGAAACATACAATGTGCACTAGCTTATTTCAGTCAACAATATTTGCATGCCATTTTCTGACCTGTTTCTACTCTCACTTCTGAAACCAAATGTAGGTGTTTATTTTTCCTCACCTGAACCAATTTTCCCACATTCTGGACACCAATTGGGTGCTCTACAATTCAGTTCAGACACTGCCTGGAATTAGTACAGACCCACAGATCAAGGGCTCAGTCCCACAAGAATACCTCTACTTCAGTATCAATCACGATTCCCTGGCTTCCTGTACTTCCGACAGACTAGCTATACACTGGGAGATTCCCATGTTCCCTGTCAGGGTTTGATAATTTGCTTGAATAGCCCACAGAACTGAGGGAAATAGTTTACTTACTATCACGTTTATTGTAAAGGATACAACTGAGGAAAAACCAAATGGAAGAGATGTATAGGGCAAGGTATAGGGGAAGTGAGTCAGAGCTTCTATGGCCCCTCTGAACGTACTGCTCTCCCCACACCTTGATGTGTTCACCAACCTGGAAACTCTCTGAATTCCATTGGTTAGAAATTTTCATGGAGGTTTCATTATGCTGATGTGTTAGTTCAGGCTGCTAAACAGAACACCGCAGAATGGGTGGGTGGCTTATAAACAAAAGAAATTTATTTCTTCCATTTCCGGAGGCTAGAAAGTTTAAGATCAAGATGCTTGCAGATTTAGCGTCTGGTGAGAGTCTGCTTCCTGTTTTCTAGACAGCTCACTTGCTGTGTCCTCACATGACAGAAGGGCAAGGGAATTCTCTAGGTACTTTTACAAGGGCAGTAATGCCATTCTTGAGGACTCCACCCTTGTGATGTAATCACCTTATGATGTAAAGACCCTACCACCGAATATACCAATACCAATGTAATCACATTGGGTATTTGGATTTCAACATATAAATTTTGTGGGGACATAAACATTCAGTTCATTGCAGTAAGCATGATTGGTTAAATCACTACCTATTGGTGATTAACTTAATCTTCAACTCTTCTCCCACCCTCACCAGAGGTCAGAGGGTAGTACTAAAAGTTCCAATTACCTATTCATTATTGTTCCTCTGGAAAAAAGCCCCCACCTGAAGCTATCCAGAGGCCCACCAAGGCTCACCTCACTAGCATAAACTTATGCTAGTCTTATTATGAATAACAAAGGGCCTTATTATGAATAACAAAGGATACCCCTTTTATGCCTATCAATTGGGAAATTCCAAAAGTTTTAGAAACCCTGTGCCAGGAACCTGGACAAAGTCCAAGTATATATTTCTTATGAGATCCAATGTCACACATTTACATTGTGGTTACAAGTCTACTAGTTTTCATTATTGTATTCTATTTTATGAATGTATTGTAAGGGTTGTGTCCAGTATACAGAATAATGCCTTATGAACACTCTTTACATGCATTTTTGGCAGTCCTGTATCCATTAGTAGATCATGGGGTATTCTTATGTTAAAATTGTGTAGCAACTACCAAACAGATTTTCAAAGGGTTTGTACCCATTTATAGTCTCAGTGGTGGTGAATGAGACTCCCAACTGATGCATATCTATACCAACACTTAATATTACTTTTTTTTAAATTTTAGCAGTCTGGTAGGTATATAGTGTAACTTGCTATGCTATTGATTCTTATTATTCTGATATATAATTAGAGAGCCCTTTTCGTATGTTTCAGACCTCTTTTATATTTCTTGACCATTTTTCTACTAGATTGTCTTTTTCTTATTGATTTTCAATATACTGATATATATATTTATACATTCTGGATATTATGGATATGAATTCTTTGTTGGATATAAGTATTATAAATGCTGTCACTTTTCCTGCAGCTTGCCTTTCACTCTCTAATGGTGTCTTCTGATGAAAAAAATAACCTATTTTTTTTTGTTTTTTAATAGGTCTTAATATCGGTTGTATAAGTACTTTGGCTTCATTCATTGTCCTCAAGATCATTTTGGAAATACTTGGCTTTCAAATTTACATGTAAGAGCTTGTCATGATATTCCTTATTTACCTCATGTTATTTGTTCTATTTGTCATCTTGTTTTTGTTGTCTTCTGTGTTTTAGCCAAATACATTTTACAGAGTTGTCCTAGTGAACTAAACCTCTATTCTGTTGTGTTAAATCTGGTATTAGATTCATCCTTGGAGTTCTAAATACAATTTTTAAAAATCTACCATTCTCATTTGATTAAAAAAAAAATGAATTCCAGGGGCACCTGGGTGGCTCAGTTGGTTAAATGTCTGACTTTGGCTCAGGTCATGATCTTACAGCTCATGAGTTTGAGCCCTATGTCGGGCTCTGTGCTGACAGCTCAGAGCCTGCAGCCTGCTTCGGATTTTGTGTCTTCCCCTCTGCTCATGTTCTGTCTCTGTCTCAAAAATAAACAAACATTAAAAAAAAATTTAAAAAATGAATTTCAACTTGTTTAGTAAAGTTCTCTATCTTATCAATTATTTCTTAAATGTGTTATTCACAATTACTTTACAGTCTATTTCTTGATAACGCCAATAACTCGGTCAACTATAGGTCTCCATTGTTTTTCTTTGTCCTGTTTCCATATGTGCTTCAGTATTTTTTTTTAAAAAATTTAATGTTTATTTTTGAGAGAGAATGAAACACTGTGAGTGGGCGAAGGCAGAGAGAGGGAGACACAGAATAGAATGTGCGTTTGCTACATTTTTCAATGATACAAAGCTTAGAAACCTAGTTAATACATTATGAGAAAATCAGGATTCTAAAACTTTTCTAAAGAATGCAAACTATAAGATTAAATATTTCCCAAATACAAATAAAAAATGTGAACCCACATTAAGAACATAATTGAGTGTGTATAAAATGAATATTTTTATAAGAATGAGCATGACATATTTACTAGAGAAGTCCAAAACAGTTAGGAACACACTGGTGTAATTATAATGTAAAACCAGAACAATGAGAGTTCAATGTGATATTTGCCTGCCCTCACCTGCTCTGATGTGGATATCAGATTTTAATAGAAACACTAGCGAAGTGTGATACATCTAGAGAAGAATGACTGCGATGTTGGTCAGGAATCATTGAAAATTTGGGGACTTTTTTCACTCAGAGATGATTTGGAATTATAAATCCTATTCTCCTATAACAGTGCTTCTCATTGAGGAGAGCATATAGAACTGTAATTAGAAAGGAAATAGACTTATAAAGAGCCAATTTTAATAGGAAAATGAGTTTACAGAATGTATATTTTAACTTGCTGTAAGGTACAGCTTGTTAATAATTATAGATATTGGAAAACTGAATGGGTCATCTTGTGATGGTGAGCATTTATTCATTCATTGTTAATTCATTTACAATTTGATAGCTACTGAATTCTTATTTTGTGTCAAGAATTGTGCAAATATTAGAGCAAAGAATAATTAGAAATACAACCTGCTCTTAAAGAGCTCATAACTTAGTAGGAATGAAGTGGGTATGGGAGATAAAATTACAGAAAAATAAATAATAATAATAGAATGTAAAAGATGCTATAGTAATTGTTTTCAACAAGCCGTAGGAGTGAATAGAATTACAAATTCTGTCCCAGGAATAAGGAAAGATCTAGGAAAGCTTCATTACAATAAAAAAGTATTAGCTAAGAAAAGCTTTTTTCTTTGTGAAGTTCTGTAACAAATGCTTTGCACACATTACCTGATCCAATCTTCAAGACCACCCTGTATTCTGTTACTTTTCTCATTTTATAGATTAGGAGACTGATGCATAGTCAGGCTGTGCAACTTTGCCAGAATTACCCAAATACTAAGTGGTAGAGCTGAATTATAAACCTTGAAAGTTTCATTCCAGGAACAATATTCTTTTTTTTTCAACTATTTTAATGTCTATATATTTGATATGTAGAACTTTATAAATCAAGTTGATTTATACAGGTTATTAAAGAATGTTCTGAGTATATATTATATTTTATTACAGTTTGTCAACCCTTTAGTAGTGGCATGTGTATCAGTTTATCTCCCTGCCTAAGTATAAATCTATTTGTTGGTGTTTTTTTTTTTTGAGTTTTCAATTCCAGTTACTTAACATACAGTATTATATTAGTTTCAGGTATACAAGATAGTGGTTCAGCACTTCCATACATCGCCATGTGCTCATCATGACAAGTGCCCTCCTTAATTCCTATCACCTATTTCACCCACCTCCCCTCTGGTGACCATCAGTTTGTTCTCTATAGCTAAGAGTCTGTTTCTTGGTTTGTCTCTCTATTTTTTCTCTTCGCTTGTTTGTTTTATTTCTTAAGTTCCACATATGAATGAAATCATGGTATTTGTCTTTCTCTGACCTATTTCTCTGACTCTTATTTGTCTTTCTCTGACTTAGCTTTCTAAGTCATTATACTTTCTAGCTCTATTCTTGTTTTTGCAAATGGCAAGATTTCATTCTTTTTTATGGCTGAATAATATTCCAGTGTGTGTGTGTGTGTGTGTGTGTGTGTGTGTGTGTGTGTACATACCACCTCTTCTTTCTCCATTCATCAGTTGATGGACATTTGGGCTGCTTTCATATCTTGGCTATTGTAAATAATGTTGTTATGAACATAGTGGTAGATGTATCCTTTTGAATTTGTGTTCTTGTATTCTTTGGGTAAGTGCCCAGTAGCATCATCAGGTGGTTCTATTTTTTAACATTTTGAGGAACCTGAGGGACAACATTCTTAACCAATGTTTCTAAACTCTTTGTTACAACCAATTTGTGAGCCATTAAATCAACTTACTGTCTGTATTGTCATTTTTAAAAATTAATAGAATAGAAAATATTTGAGCATATTATACATAGTTAAGATAAATCTTGTTTTAAGAAACTCTTGCTCTAGCTATATAAGTGTATGTACAGGTGTCTCTATGTGTGCACATGCATGCTAAGTCACAATATAAAATGTATTTCTTATACTTGTATATGAGCAAACTATTGCTGTGTAACAAATGACTCCATAAATATAATGGATTCAAATAGCAACATTTATTATCTCCCAGTTTCTGTAAGCCAGAAATCCAGGCAGGGCTTAGCTGGGTCCACTGATTCTGGGTCTCTCATGAGTCTGCAGTTATCTTAAGTCTTTGCTGGAAGTATTTGAGTCCCAGCTCACTCACCTGGTTGTTGGTAAAATTCAGTTTCTTCTAGGCTATAGCTGAAGCCTTCGGTCCTTACACATTGTTGCTGGAGGCCTCCTTCAGCTTCTTGCCACATGGGCCTCTCCACAGAGCATCTTACAACATGGCATCTTGGTTCATAGAACAAGTGAGAGAACAAGAGGGCAAGGGAGAGTTTCAGGACATCAGACAGCTTGCAAGATGGAAGTCATAGTCTTCTGAAAACGAATCACAGAAGTGACATCTTCTGTTGTCATCTACTGTTGTCATATTCTATTTGCAAAAAGATCTGGGTTCTGTTTTTTTGTTTTGTTTTGTTTTGCAATACTTTTATTTGAAGGCTCTGTCAAAAATACAGCCTTTCATGAAGTATTTTGAGAAAGAGAGGCATAAGGAAGGAGCACGGAAAAAAGCTAACATGTCTGCTTCACTAGCTCACGTTCAAGTTGGCCCATTCGTTTACATTCATTTAAATGATGTATTTGAAGCTGAAAGTGCTGTCACAGGATAGGCGTTTGCCCTTGCATCTCCCACACAAATCTTGACGGTGGGGCCTTTTAGGGTCAGCGTGGCGGAGTTTTACAGGGCAGGAGCATCTAGTCTGTTTACAACTTTGACACGTGATATCCTCCACTCGGTAAGGGTTATAAGACTTCTGACGAGTTCTGCAGAACTGCTTGAAGTAAACCTTGTTGGTGCCCTGCACACACCATACGTAGGCACTTTCCCATCAGATGTTGCAATCCGATGGATTGCAGTTACTAGGTCCAGTCCACACTCAGGGCAGAGGATTCCGTACAGGCATGAATTCCAGGAGGAGGGTATCATTAAACGTCTTGCCAGAAGCTGACTAACAAAGCAGGCTGTAGTGATTAAGTATTGTATATATTGCTTCCCTTAGACTTGCATAACCCAAGGAACTGTGTGGAAGTCATTCTTTTGGAGGTCAAAGGTTAGCACAGAGAAGTTTCACTATCCTCTTCTAAACTCTTAACACCTGGGTTCTTTCCCGACAGCTTTGGTAATGATCATTGACACTTCTCACACGTAATAGTATATGACATGGCAGGCACTGTTCTAAACGTCCTACAAATATTTTAGCTCATTTGATCCTTAAAAGTTCTCTATGGCTTACGTAGTATTATTATGACTTCATCTGTGAGATGACACACAGAGAAGGCACAGGGTTACTGAGTAGTGAGCTGAGATTTAAACTTCATAAAGAGCTTGATCCCAGAGAAAAGGCTCTTCATCACCATGTATGTTGCAATCTCCTGAAAGCTACATGTTTCACCTCTTCCCCATCTCCTTTTACCTTTCTGCAGTATTTGTTCTGCAGACAACCCAACATTTCTTGGCATTTACATTTGTCTTGGCTTTCAGACTACTGCAGTATCACGGCTGTAGGTCGGACCATTTCTTCCACTGATACTGAATTGTGCTTTGCATGCAGTTTGTCTCCTCTATTAGGTGTTAAGCCATTTACAGGTTGACATCAGTTGAAATAATCAGTGGAGTTGGTAGAGTGAATGCACAATAATAATGGGTTGAACAACTTTAGAAACATTCCATTTATACTGAATGTAGGAATTATGATCTCACTGAATGTAGGAATTATGTGTGTATTCACTCAACAAATAGGATCAGTAGCAGCTACTCTGGGGCAGGCACTGTTCTAAGTGCTGGGTAAAGAGTAAAGAACAAGCTAGACAAAACTTTTAGCTCTTGTGGAACCTATATTCTACTTGTATGAAGTTTTTTTTTTTAAACGTTTATTTATTTTTGAGACAGAGAGAGACAGAGCATGAACGGGGGAGGGTCAGAGAGAGAGAGAGGGAGACACAGAATCGGAAACAGGCTCCAGGCTCTGAGCTGTCAGCACAGAGCCCGACGCGGGGCTCGAACTCATGGACTGTAAGATCATGACCTGAGCTGAAGTCGGACGCTTAACTGACTGAGCCACCCAGGCACCCCCATCTACTTGTATGAAGTTTAAGATAAGTAAATGCAGTTCAAGAAACAGATTCTGATTAGCTCACCTAAATGCACATCCAAATGCTAGGAAGCCATAAATACATAAATCACCAAAGATATGGGGGCGCCTGGGTGGCTCAGTTAGTTAAGCATACCACTTTGGCTCAGGTCATGATCTCATGGTTCGTGGGTTCCAGCCCAGCATCAGGCTCTGTGCTGACAGCTCAGAGCCTAGAGCCTGCTTCAGATTCTGTGTCTCCTCTCGGTGCCCCTCCGTCACTCATGCTCTATCTCTCTCTCTGCCTTAAAAATAAATAAAACATTAAAAAATATTTTTAAATCACCAAAGATATGGTTGTCAGAGTAAATTGGAGCAGAATCTTATCTTCTTTACATTTAAAATCATTAAATCCTTCCCCAGTAAAGTACTGTGCCTCTATGGAATGTTTAAAAAATGTTCTAGACATTGATATAACAGACACCAAAAGGAAATTGAAAGGGCCTCTCATTTTATCCTTGGCTAAAAGTACTTCTATTGCCGGCCTTTCCAAGGAATAAAAGATAGAGCTTAATGTAATAACTTCCTTTCCAGAAGAATTCAGAGCCTGTTTTCTTATTCACCCTCTCACTTTCTCAGCTTTCCTGACTTTCCCCAATGCTATTTTCATATGCAATAGTTAGCATCTGGACAACCCATGTTTTCCCCAGGCTCTGCCCCATCCTCCACCCCATCCCTTTTCTTTATTTTACTAATTCTTAAGGCCACCCTGTTGCCTCACTCAGCTACTCTCAGTTTCAACCACCACAGCACATTCTAGAATTATCTCATTATAACAGTCCAGAAATACGCAATAAATTAGAATTCTATTGCGGTCTAATAATCAGCTGCAACCGTGGAAAGAATTTCACACCAGATGAGGAAAAGCATTTTGATCCTGCCAGGGGGCCTACTTATTCATTTGCAAATTTCCCAGTTCTTTACTGAAAGGTGCTTTCTAATCCTACAAAGTCTAGTCTACACAACTAACTGGGGTCATCATAAGGGCTGCAGTGAACTTGAAGTGATTTGTTTCTTATCATAATCCTTGCCAAGTAATATTTCTGAGACATCAGAAGTACCAAAGTTAGCCAGTTTCTTTTTAAATTAGGAAAGAATCTATGTTGCCACCCAGCAACTATTTTGTGAGGTGGCTTTGAAGAAACCTACAAGTTTTTCAAATGAAATTTACTCCCAAAGATTAAGTCCTGTTTTGGATGACAATTGCTTTCTGAGGCACTGGGGAGGTCAGATGGAGACAGTCACTGTTGTTTAGTATTTTCTTTTCCAGCCATTCAAACAATTGAATGTATTAACAGGGAGAGAGGAACATGTAAACGAGAACTGTACTCACTATAAAGCAATGAACAAAATGCTTGCATTGTATCTATGTGGGGAAAAAAAGATCTGCAGCATTTCAAATATTAAAGAAGAAATGATATTAATTTTTTCTAGATACATCTGTTCTCTTTTTATGTTTACATTCAGTGACTTTGTCATAGGTGGATATTTCTCTATTAACGCAGATTAATATTCAAGATTTTAGGATTGAATATTTTCTAATTTGAGGACTTGAAGTATTGAATTCACACTTTAATGATGTTTTTCAGTTGTCAAATATTCTTTAGTTATCTCAAGTTCATTTGAATTCAGTTGATATTATAAAACTTACAAACTTACATCTGCATGGATATAAAACCAGTTGCTAATGTGTATATATTTTTATAAACTTTTTTGTTCCTGAGAATTAAAAAAAATATTTTACAAGCATAGATGAAGTTAATGAGAAGCCATGGTTTGGTCTGGTATATTTACTTTTCCTAACCCCTAAAATCTCTTCCCTTACAATTTAAACAAGTTAACTCTATGGAAAATAAGACCTGGAAATACTATATGACTTATCATGAGGCATTAAAAGAGGAAACACAAAGACTTTGATGGACTTTATAAAAATATTTTCCCACTTACTTTTCTCAAAATACTATACCCTTTTGAAAGATATATAATAAAAATGAATTTTATGAATTTGTATAAACATATAGTCTTTGGCAGTCTATATTAGACCTTTATTTCAAAGATATATCAGAGCAAATGCAAATAAATGTGGTCCATGGTTCTTTGACTATAGGTAGTAAATCTGACCTTTTCCTTTGGAGTTTCCATGTCATTAGTGTTCTTTGTATTCACTGATGTTCCTTCAAGTTTCCTCCTTAGAAAATCTCCCACCTTTTTTCTTAACTAAACCAAAAGTAGGCAATATCTTCCAGAGGAGAGATTTATGGTCCAGAAGTTTCTCAACTCCTCTGATTATAAAAATTTTCCCATCTTTTTCTCAGGGCTCCATTGTTAGTGGTGTCCGTACAGCACAGTATTAAGAGAAACCAAGGAAAAGAAACAATGTTTCTGGACTGGCTTCAGAAAAATTTTCTTTGATTTCATTTTTCCTTTTACTTGCTGTGGTCTGGAAAACATGACTATTGGTTTTTTGTAAGTTTAAGATTCTAATTGTTGTTTCCTTAATATTTCTAAAAATCTTTCTATATAACAAGAAAACTGAAACAAGAGGCTAAGGAAACAAGAGGCTGAAAGAAGAGGCTAAGGAAGCTGTCACAGCTCAAAAACTCAAAATGGACTAGCCAGCTGCCTCAGGGGGTGCCTCACAATTAGACAGTACCTGATGGTGTCATCACTACACAAAATCTTGGCCAAAGCGTTAATAGTTACAGAGAGTTGATCAGGAGTTGGAAGGACAGACTCATAATAACCAAATCCCAAATAGATTGACTTATAAACAAAAGACCAATTAACTAATTTAGTGTAGGAATATTGAAAGAGTTGATTATTTTCCCTTTTTATCTTGTCAGCATGAAGTTCTTATATTTCTCCTTAAAAGTCATATATGAACATTATTATGGGCTGAATTGTGTCCCCCTCCTCCCAAATTTATATATATATAATATAATATAATATAATATAATATAATATTATATTATATTATATTATATTATATTATATTACATAAACATATAATATATATGTTTATATATAATTATATTATATATATAATATATAATTATATTATATTATATTACATTATATAAATATATATATATTTCAAGGTCTCCCCCACTGGGGGCAAATTCATATGTTAAAGTTCCAACCCTAGTACCTCAGAATGTGACTATACAGTATTTGGTGACTGTCTTTAAGAAGTAATTAAGTTAAAATGAGATCGTTTCAGAGAGCACTAATCCAATATGACTGGTATTCTTACAAGAAGAGAAAATTTGGACATAGACACACTCAGAGGGAAGACCATATAAAGACAATAGGGAGAAAACAACCACCAAGAAGCCAAGGAGAGAGGCCTTAAAATAAACCAACTGTATCTTGATCTCAGGCTTTTGACCTCCAGAACTGTGAGGAAATAAATTTCTGTTGTTTAAGCTAACTGGTACATGATATTTTGTTATAGCAGCCCTAGCAGTTGAATTCAATTGTGGAGAAAAACCCCAGAAATTAAAAATATATATATATATGCAAAGACAATAAAAAATAAATATAATTACCAAAATAAGCTATGGTTACAATTATTGAAATTATCCTTTTATATATTTTTGGTGCATATATATGGCTGTTTTTAAAAATAAAAATATAATTTTACCAAATATAATTTAAAACCTGTTTTTCACTATCTCTGTGTCTATAGAATGCCTTTAATAGTGAGATAATATTTCAGCATATGATTTTTATCTTTTATTATTTAGCCAAGCCTTTGGCATTGAATGGTTAGGTTGTTTTCAACATTTTCATCTTTATATAAACAGTTTTTGGTTAAAAGCCTAGTTCTACAATTTTATGGCTCTGTGGGTTTAGATAATTTAATTGGTGATAAATCTGAGGGAAAAGAAGTTAAATAAAAAGCTAGGACTATCATTTGACTCTAGCTTTTGACTCAGGTCATGATCTCCTAGTTCTTGGGTTCAAGCCCCGCATTGGGCTCTGTGCTGACAGTGTGGAGCCTGCTTGGAATTCTTTCTCTCCCCCCCCCCCAACTCTGCTTCTCCCCTTGCTCAGGCTCTCTCTGAATATAATTTTTTTTTAAAGTGTCATACTTCAATTCTGAAATATATGGACAAAAATCATGTAATTTCATTTAGTATTTTTCTCTTAGAAATATTTTCATTTTTGGCTGATTAAAATCTTTAGTACTGTATCATGCATCTGGGTCATGTTACCAAGGCCTGATGGCTTGCACATAATTTTAGGATTTATACCCCGCTTTGTATTTCAGAGTCCTCATCACTCAAACATTTAAAACAGGCAGCTGATAAATTATTAATTCTATTTTCCAGTTTAGGCTGAATCTAAACATTTTCCTTGGAGCCAGCATTCTAATAGTGTTTGAGCACTTATACAACTTCACGTTTACATTTAGGAAGGGATCATGGGCATCTACTTTGACATAAATTAAATATGTTCAAATTCTATTTCACATTAGCACAAAGAAGACTGGCTAATAAAGAGGGAATAAGAAATGAGGAATAATTACTAGTATCTAAAATACTCATTGGTGTGCTTGTGTTTAAAATTGTCATCACCATTACATTCTTAAGTAGCTTTAGCTCAGCTATTATAAAATAGATTTTTTTTTTTTTTGCGTTTTACCTTATTTCACATTTGGAGATTACTTGAAAGTATATGACATTTTGTCTCACTCTCCTAGAGCAAAATTATATTTTAGTTCTCTTTTTAGTAACTTGAAAAAGAGGAAAAAAGAGCAATATATTTTTGTGGTCTATACAAACGACATGAATAATTTATTTCTATATTTTTTCATTTTTTTGAGAATAAGTTTTTTTCCAGTAAGTTTCCAGTGGATTTAACATAAGCATTATATTAGTTTCAAGTGTATGATTATAATGATTCAACAATTCTATACGTTTCTCGGTGCTCATAGTGATACATGTACTCTTAACTCCTTCACCTACTTCACCCATCACCCACCCACCTCTCTTCTGGTAAGCATCAGTGTGTTCTCTATATAGAATATAATAAGTGTTAATTAAAATAATCAATAAAAATGTAAATGATAGTACTGTAAAACAAGGCTACTTGAATGTTCGTCACTCAGGACAAAGAAAATTAATGCAAATACTATTACTCCAGGGCCACCCTACTTACAAGGGAAGTGTTAAGAAGCATTTTTTATTTAAGGAATTAGACTGAAGTTTACAAATATAAGTGGTACTCTTATAACTTATACTCTTATTCCCCTAAGAAGGGTGAATACTTCCTTCCAGAAATTAAGTTTGAACATTAAGTATTAACTGCAAGGTGAAATGTGGTAGATGCTTATGAACTCAGAGCCAAAGCTTTGACCCGGCTTGAAAAATCAGAGAAACAAGCACATAGCACAGACTTCTCCCCAGTATATTTTGCACAAGATATAATTAATTAACAGAACATATTTTGATTGATTTCTAGTCTCTACATAACAAAACATGCGATGCAGGTGAGAGCCAGGTTTATATGGGATAATACAAAGGTTCAAGTCAATTACCCTGTCAAGTTAATCACCCTATTATAAAGAGCTTAACGCAGCTTTGCTCTTACCTGCAGAGTTGCACTAGGATTTAAAAAAAAAAAAAACAAAAATTAATGTTTATTTCTGAGAGAGACAGAGAGACAGAGCATGAGTGGGGGAGGAGCAGAGAGAGAGGGAGACACAGAATCTGAAGCACGATCTAGGCTCTGAGCTGTCAGCACAGAGCCCAACATGGGGCTTGAATTCATTAAGTGGGATATCATAACCTGAGCTGAAGTAGAATGCCCAACGAACTGAGCCACCCAGGCACCCCACACTAGGATTTTTATTTTGCTCTTTCTAGTCATGGTAGATGGTCATTGTTTAAAAAAAAAAAAGAGAGAGGCAAACTTCAAAAATGGGAAGAGGAAAGTGAAAATCATGAAAATCCCACCACCTAGAGGTAACCTCTATTCACACGCTGGGGAAAATCTCTCTATGCATAAATGTAAATACAGAAATAAGCACGTAATCTTATAGGAATGGAATATAGCATAGGGGTTAAAAATATGGGCTTTGCAGGAGTACCTACTACATAGGGTATAATAAGAAATCAATCAACTAATATACAAAGCTAAGACACAGAAATGTTCCAAAATATTTGCTATTATCATATATAGACACTTAAGGGGCTGGGGTAGGGGGGTTAAAGGTCTCAGTGTCAGTCTCCCTCTCTTTCTCTCTCTCTCCACACACATACACGCACACACACAAATATAATTTAAATTGATTTGTTAACAAATATGACTATGGCTCAAGATACTATTTACTTGAGTCAAAGGAGAAAAGTTTGGTGAGAAGAATCATCTGGATACACATAAGTCAAGGTATTAACTTTAAATTAAATTAAATTACATTAAGTTAAAAAAGAAAACACTGCTAGCATGCTGGCTTCAGGGTCTGTGTTTTAATCCACCACTTCCCTACCAATGGTAATTATGGTGGCAATCAATAAAACCATGATAGCGATCATCATTAACAGTGATCATCATTAAGCTACTTGATAGCTTACTCTGGAGCAGGTACTGTTCAAGCACATTACATGTATTAACTAATTTAAACCTCACATAACCACATGAAATAGAGACTATGATCTCCATGTTAAAAATGAGCAAACTGTAGCATGATAGCATGAAGAGCTTTGCAGAGTACTCCCCATCTAAAATTACATAAACTACAACAATTTGAAGCCTCTGGATATGGTCCTAAAGAATATAACAGATGAATCAACATTTATTCAAGAAAATCTACAGAATAACCAAGACCACTCCTGCTCTCCTCCCTTCCAGCTCAGCAAGGCAAAGACTCCACTTGGTTGGTGCAGCCGAGAGCACAGGGATCCTTCTCCCTACAGCCTCCAGTTGGAGGGCTTTCTTCCTGGGAGGAGCAGAATGTCAGCATTTCTCCCACTGCACCCAGCTACTTGCCCCTGAGGTTAAGCTCCATGTGAGTGTTGTGATGCAGTGAGAATCTCCTTCTTTAGCCTAGCCCCTGCTTTTTTTTAAAAAAGTTTTTTTTTCAACGTCTTTTATTTATTTTTGGGACAGAGAGAGAGGGAGACACAGAATCAGAAACAGGCTCCAGGCTCCGAGCCATCAGCCCAGAGCCCAACGCGGGGCTCGAACTCACAGACCGCGAGATCGTGACCTGGCTGAAGTCGGACGCTCAACCGACTGCGCCACCCAGGCGCCCCTAGCCCCTGCTTTTGGAATGGGGCTTCTACTTTGAGTTCAGTGTCACTGAGAATACTGTCACCTTTGCTTGGGGCCCGTGAGGTGGTGGTTCGATGCCAGAGGTGGCAAGCTGAGATGTCCTCAGACTAGTGACTCCACCTATCACTCAGCAACTAAAGCACATCAGTGAGAGAGAACTGTGCCATTGTTCCCACCCCCAAATTCAGAGCCCTGGCTCAGAGATTTTGCCTGGGACAGAAGTAGGCCATCAAACAGATAGCTCCTAATCTCTTCCCAAAGGGACTTTCTTCATCTGCAACAATCTGAAAATCAAATTAAGAAAACAATTCCATTTATAGTAGCATCATAGGGAGTAAAATACTTAGATCGAATTAAACAGAAGAAATGCAATTATATTCTGAAAATGAAAAAAAAAGTTGAAAAATTAAAGAATATCTAAATAAGTGGGAAAAAATACCCCATATTCATGAGTTGGAAAGTTTAATATTATTAAAATTTGGCAAAAGATTCCTAGATATAATACCAAAAACGTGGCCAGCAACAGAAAAAATAGGTAATTCTTACTTCATCAAAATTTAAAACTTTTGTGCTTCAAAGGACACTATCAAGAAAGTGAAAACACAACCTGTGGAATGGCAGAAAGTATTTGCAAATCACATATTTCGTAAGGGACTTGTATACAGAATATATAAAGAACTCTTATAATTCAATAGTGAGAAGGTAAATAACTCAACTGAAAAATGAACAAAGGATCTGAATAGGCACTTCTCCAAGAAAGATACACAAACAACCAATGAAAAGATGAAAACACGAAACTCAGCATCATTAGTCACCAGGGAAAGGCAAATCAAAACCACGCGACATACCACTTCACATCCACTAAAATGGCTACAGTCAAAGAATCATACCATAGCAAGTGTTAGCAAGGACATGGAGAAGCCAAGAGCTTTATACACTGCTCATGAGAATGTAAAATGGGGCAACCACTCTGGGAAGTAGAATTACCCTATGATGAGCAATTCTCTCAGGTGTATGTTCAAAAGAAGTAAAAACATTCGAAAACTTGTTTATGGCAGCATTATTCATGACAGTCAAAAAATGCTAATAACCCAAATATCCATCAAGGGAATCAATGCATAAACATGGTCTCTCAATGGAATATTATTCAGCTATAGGAGGGAATGAGGTAGTGGTACTGGCTACAACTGGGATGAATCTTGATAACATTATGTTACATAAATAAATAAAAATGCAAATGAAAGAAGCCAGTCACAAAAGGCCAGATATTTTTATTTTATTCACATGAAATGCCCAGAAGAGTCAAATCCATAGAGACACAAAGTAGATTAGCAGTTGTTTGGGGCTGAGGAAAATGGGGGGGGGGGGGGGGTAGGTGAGTGTTATCTAAAGGGCATGAAGTTTCTTTCTGAGGGTGATGAAAATGCTATAAAATTGACTATAATGATGGTTGTACATATCTGTGACTATACTAAAAACTATTGAATTATACACAAATGGGTGAATTTTAGGATATAATGGTTAATCTTTTATTTTATTTATTTATTTTTTTAATGTTTATTTATTTTTGAAACAGAGACAGAGCATGAACAGGGGAGGGGCAGAGAGAAAGGGAGACACAGAATCTGAAACAGGCTCCAGGCTCTGAGCTGTCAGCACAGAGCCTGACGCAGGGCTCGAACCCACGAACTGTGAGATCATGACCTGCGCCAAAGTCAGATGCTTAACCGACTGAGCCACCCAGGTGCTCCTGTAATGGTTAATCTTACGTATCAACTTGGCTAGGCATGGTTCCCAGATATTTGGTCAACTATTATTCTAGATGTTTCTGTGAAGGTATTTTTCAGATGAAATTAACATTTAAATCAGTACCTTTTGAGTAAAGAAGGTTACCTTCATAGAATGGGTGGGTCTCATACAATCAGTTGAACTCCTTAATAAAAAACAACAAACCTCCCCAATCAAGAAGGAATTTTGGCAGCAGACTGCCTTTGGGCTTGCACTGCAACTCTTCCCTGGGTCTCCAGCTTGCTAGCCTACCCTGCAGATTTTGGACTTGCCAAACATCCACAATCACAGGAGCCAACTCCTTGAAACAAATCTCTCTCCCTCTTTCTATACACACACATATCCTATTGTTTCTCTTTTGCTGGAGAAACCTAATACATATGGCATGCAAATTATATTTCAATAAAGCTTTTTTTTAGAGAGAGAGAGAGAGAAAGAGAGAGCAGGGTAGAGGGGCAGAGGAAGAGAGAGAGAGAGAGAGAGAGAGAGAGAGAGAGAGAGAGAGAATCTTAAGCAGGCTCCATGCTTAGCGTGGAGCCCAACACAGGGCTAGATCCAACAATCCTGGGATCATGACCTGAGCTGAAATCGAGAGTCAGACTCTCAACCAACTGAGCCATTCAAGCGCCCCTCAATAAAGCTATTTTAATAAATGAGGAATCTCAGGCCAAGTGAGGCTAATTAGCTATCCAGTTTCCACAGAACGGAAAGCCTTTCTGTTTAGTGCAATGTGCCTCACAGGGTGTTATTTGTTTCCTTGTTACCTCCGGGCCAGGTGTGGAGAGCTGCTGGGAAGCTTGAGCTAAGTCTAGGATGGAGGTATTGTTGGTACAGAAATGGGAGTCGGCTGCAAAAGAGATACTGAACAAGAGGAATCAAGCTCTGCAGAAGGGATGACGTTCGACATGTTTAGTGACTGGCATGACACAGATGTTAACCTATTAGAACAGGCTCTGGGATTAGAACAGAAGGTCACAGCATTTTAATCTTAGCCCTGACCTCTAAAAGGGTTATTAACAGGGGCATTCTCCTTTGGGTGGCATCCTCTTTTCTCATCGTGTGGCAGCTTTATTACCTATTACTTCCCTCACTGAAGTGATTTCTACAACTGACTGCTGAAATATACACATATTCCTACAGCAGTAAGAAAACATTACTCTAACAATGAGAAACATTTGGCTACTTTATATTTTAACCATTTTTTATAAATTATAGACTTTCTGCTTTTTTGAACCTAGGGAACAGAATGTAATATTTTCGTGCAGCATCATTAGGATAAGAATGATGGTAGAGTTCTCCAGCAAGGCAGGGATGCTCTCCATAGGCCACTGAGACATTTTAGGCTTGTTGCTTATATATTAAATGGCCCTGACGCCTTTCGAATTATTATCCCTGATTTCAAATAAAATATTTTTTCAATATCTTACTCATTTTCAGATGGCTACACTTTCATCTGTTATACTTTTGTTTTTACTATGTCCTTCTGCCGTTAGGCACTGAGAGATTAGAAACTTAACAGGTTATGATTTTGAGTAATGGTTTTTGTGTCAATCACACTGTCCACTCAGGTGCCTTTGCCTTCCTTTTCGTGAATTCCTCTTGCATTGTTTTGCTAGGTGAGCCTTCCTGATAAAATGAACTTGCTTGTAGTTGTGAAGGATTGACCAGCTGATGTTTTCAGGTGGAGCCTCACAAGGTAGCAATCACTTGTCACAGGTGTTCCAGATCAGAGATGAGTTTTACACATACTTTAACTCTGTTTTTGGCCACTTAAAAGTATTTTTTTAAATATTTTTTAATGTTTATTATTTTGAGAGAAAGAGAGCATGAGCAGGCGAGAGGAAGAGAGAGAGAGGGAGATGGCCACTTAAAAGTGTTTAGTCTTCGGCATTAACCAAATTTTTAAATGCCTGATAAAATTATTTTCTACATTTATTTAATACATTTTACAGAATACTGCAAGGGACAAGATGATATGGTAGTCATGGGAGATGCAATGTCCTCCTGAAATTCACAGAAAAGAGAAAAAGATATTGATTCCTGTATCTACTGAGTATCACTCTATAACAATTAGTACACTTACATTTGCTTTACAGGGCTCCCAGGATCCCGGTAAGTGAAAACCAAATAATTGATCAAAAAGTTTTCTGATGGTCATTGAATCAGGGAAACATGATCTCTCTAGTCTTCCGGGGGTCATTAGTAGACTAAATCTTATCCTAGTATCGTTTCTTTTTAGAAACAATAAAACAATGGGATGCCCCATATTTTTTCTCCTTATTCATTCATTTGCTCATTAATGGACTCAACACAGGCTACTATATATTGATGTGCAATTTGTATAACAGCCAAAGCTGCTGGGACAAGGGATGGTTAGGGCCTGAAATTTGTCCTGTGCTTTGTTCTCCAAGCCTCTCCCAGTAGGACAGTCATCCCTGAGTGGGGCACCTTATTCTAATTCATCTATTCATAGAGAAGGCCTTTTTAAATCTGCCTACTCAGAGGTCAGTTTGTACAATCTGCAGTCCTGTGCTTGAGCTTAGATATAAATACGTTCTTACCCTTAAAGGAGCTAGAAACGTAACAACACTTGAGCTATCCTTTCTCTTCTTTACACAGTGTTGAATGAAGCCGGTTATATCTGTCCTCGTGCATCTCCCTTTTGTTTCAATATTCCCTATCAATTATCAAAAGTTTCAGTCATTCCATGAGCTCATTAATTTTAATAGTTGCAGATAGATGACAACTTGTTTTATCTGAGTTCCATTCCACACTGATGTTTTAAGGTGATTTATACTCTTAGCTGAGCCTTCTAGGAGGTCATAATCAATGACATTTCTAAATAATTTAATACCGGGGATCACTTCTCAGAAGGCATTAAGTATAAGGTCGACTTCAACTTCAGAAGGATGCAGTGAGCCTAAATTTTGGAGTCTCTTTGAGGCTGCTAACTTCCTATGCCCTGACAAATCATCATCCTTCACCCCAAAAGCCCCACAAGGGGGAAAACCATTGGTTTTTCTGAAACATGTCTGTTGAGTGACTGCTTAGCTGCTATACTAGTTCCTTTTGTGGAAAATTTCACTTTTAGAAGCAAACTGTTCCATCTTCTACGCACTCTCTTACAGTTTTTTTCCCCTTTAAATATGCCATTACCTACTTATTTTGTCTAACTATATTTGGCCCTGGACCTACTTCATGGGATACGCGCAGGGCAGGTCTAAGTGCAAATCAACTTGAAATGCCTTTAAGTAATTGAAGATTTTGAATATACCCTTCCACGTACTCTCTCCCCCAAACTTCTCTTCAATAGATATTAAAATTAATAGGTAATTTAAAAAATATTAGCTTTGGAGAATATTCCATTAAATCTTATGAATTAAATATACACATAGTTCCTAGGAATAGGCATTTCAATAATGTGAACTATTAGTAAAAAAAATGTAAATGGAGAGTCAACATGTTTCTAAGGCAATGAAATTATGACAATTTAAATTATGAAATTAGTTATATAAATTAGCTCTACACACATACAAAAGATGTTATTCATTTGGTTACTACAAACAAAAGAATAAAAAGATAACACAAATTCTTATAACGCATACCTATGTAAAATACGAGGCTTAGATAGACAGTAAATAGTATGTTTGAAAATTTATTTATTCTCTGGTAATCAGCAATTAATGCACACTCCTCAGAGACAGAAAACTTCTTTCTTAAAATTCTCCACCATAAGTAGCTTTCCCAGTTTCTATCACTGGGAAATTTTGTTTCTTTTATCTATAGAACACTATACATCTGTGCTTCTTGTCTTGTGATAATGCCAAGAGAAATATGACCCAAATCATGTATTATCCTTCAAAATGATTGCACTAAAAGCAATGTTTGTGATTTTACTTTCGTTGCCATAACACATTTAACACCTTGTCAATACTACTGGGAACTTATACAAACCATAGACTGGCATACAGGGTAAATCTGCATTAAGTCATTCAACTTCATTATCAACACATCACGTAATCAGCTACTAACGCAAGTCACACCAAATGAGATTTACACCAATTCTCATGCAGTCTCATTCCTTCTGTAGGTTAGCAGAACTTAGCAACACACTAGAGCTAGTAGGGAGTAAAACCATCTGCACATGGCTCTATTAGACAAGGAGAAACACGCCGTAAGATGCAATTGTACTGTTTTCCTTTGTAAAACATTTCTTTTCATTACAAAGATTGATTATATATTGCAAAAGCAAGGAGGCAATCTATTTTGGTTCTGAATTCCAAAATGAAATATGAATTCTTTAGTTATTTGGTATCATTTAAGATTGCTGTTGAATGAGTATATGCACAAAAAGATGTTGCAAATAAATTTGCCTGTGTAGTCATACTCCCAAGTGCAAAGTTATACTTTTTTTTTTTTTACTAAAACTTTGGCTCAATGTGTATAAATACTTGGAAATGTTCTTTTAGTGCACCTTTCAAGCCAAGATTGCAATCACCACCATATTAAAATAATTAATCACCAAAGCCTTGTAAGGTGGCTAAAACCCTTTGGGATAGCCAAAAGCCCTTCCCTGGAATATATTTATCATTTAAATTTCAAAAGTCCTAGTTCCCACTTATAGTGCTCTGAGTATCATAAACCCAGTAAGTTAGTTTTCGCGCACTATGCGGTCTTTTAGCAGGAGCACATAGATGGTGTCTTCATTAGTGTCACTGTATCTTTGGTCACTGAAAGCCTGTGGGAGATTGTTACCAGATGTGTGATGTTTTAGGGTCTAGTTCTTCTGTCATTGGAAGGAGGAATCAAATATTTCATGTTGGATGATGTGACATATTCTAACAGATGCTGTCCTTTTCCTTCGGCAGATGCTTCTGATTTAATTTGTGTATTAGGATAAGCCTATATTTGCTGCTTTAATGGTGGGGATGTCAGAAATTCTTTCTGAAGTTAGGAGATGAAAGCCTGAAAGAATGGTTTTAATCTCTAGGTTTGTTTACCAGAGGAGGATATTATGAGAAAATACATTCTGCTCATCATCTTCACACCCTATATATTCTTGGGAAGTGGAAGAAGAAAACACTCTCAGTCTTGCTAATACCCTAATTCTATTCTTAGATGTTAACAAGCAAGATGTGGAATATAAATGCCATGGCAGAACTGCTAACAAAACAGGGTCAAGGTCCTTAATAGCATATGAATGACTGGAACAAAGCTCCCTAAACCATGTTTATTCAACTTTGGAATCTTCCAATGTACAGACAGCACCTTCTTGCAGGGTCATCTGCAGCCCAGATGCTGGGGCAGTTAACATCTCAGAGCACATCTGCCCCTGGGATCCTAGCAAACTCTGATATATGTGAAGCATGAGTGATATTGCTGTTCTCCACCTTAACAGATGGGGGTAAAGGAGAGTGCATCTTTGGTTGCAAAATTAGATTTTCTATGAGAACAGGGGATGGAGATAGGACAGGGGGAAAGGGGTCAGTCATGCGAGGGACAGGAAAGTGATTGATGGTTGCTCACCCATCTCTCTGTCCAGTTTACAGCAATGATATAAAAGAGGAACTGAATTTAACGTGCACAAATAGCTGGAGATCATGTGGAATTAGGGCCTGGCTCTGCTACTTACTGTGCATGTCATCTTAGGAAAGTCACTCAACTCCTCACAGCCTGAGGTTCCCCATTTCCATTCTTAAAACTTAGAAGTCAATATTTTAAAACCAATACATTCTAATTGAAAATATATATATATGAACACATAAATAAAATAAGAAAGTCCATCAGTGTCCATGGACATACATATATCTAACACATTTCTTTTTAAAAATTTTTAATGTTTATTTATTTTTGAGAGTGACAGTGTGAGTTGGGGAAGGGAGATACAGACTCTGAAGCAGGCTCCAGGCTCTGAGCTGTCAGTACAGAGCCCGATGTGTGGCTTAATCTCACAAACTGTGAGATCATGACCCGAGCTGAAGTGGGATGCTTAACCAACTGAGCCACCCAGGTGCCTCTAACACATTTCTAGGAGGTAGTTGCTGCTGAGATTGGTTATATCCTTTTGTCTCTTCATTTGTAAGTTGGAGATAAAAATAAGTGTATCATAGTATGAGTGAGAATAAAAAGGAGATAAAATATGTAAAATGCTTAGAACATTGGAAAGTTTTATCTTTCTTTTCCTTTTCTCTGTTTCCTTCTTTCTCTGATGCTTGTTCACATTCCGACCAATTTTTAAGTCCATAGTATTGTACTAGTCAGATGATGCCAAAAACAGCCCAGTATTTCAGGATCCTATTACCATGAACATTTATTTCTAGCTTATAGGTCTGTGGTTGATTTTTTTGTTCAGGGGTCTGCAGGTTGGCTGGGCTTGGCTTATTCAGACTATAGCTAGGTCTGGTCTCAGTCCTCTGCATGTCACTTATTGTGGACCGAGGCTAAGTAGTGACAGCTATGGCCACATGGACATTTCCTCTCATGGGGAACAGCAGAAGATTAAGGGGGGTGAGGGGAAGCAAGTGAAAACATGTGATGCCTAATTTTGAGAAAGGTAAAGATATATAATAAGATTTTTAAATAACTTTTGTTGCATAGTGAAAGAGCCCCTCTCTTTTCTCCCACGCTTCCCAGAAAATGTTATGTACTCTATCTCACTGCTGTATGTTATACTCCTGGATTTTCTTTAATAGAGCAAATAAAAATGCTAAGATCTATCCTAAGACCGATGTCAGTGAAGAATAGAACTGCTTGGAAGGACAAGAAGCCACTAAGTTAAATATGAAAATGAGTAAGATGGTGTGAAGGATAACACGGAGGTTTCTAATATGGGAGGATTGCCACTAAACAAAATGAGAGATAGAGGGGGGGAATGGGTGTTTGGGGGAAAGAGGGATTTAAGGCCAGTGGTAGGGATACTGTGGTCTCAATGCAGAAAAGAAGAGGGCACAGTGGTAAGGAGACATATGCTGATCAAGGGAGTTGGAGGTAGCTTGGATTGCTCAAACTAGTCTTTCAAACTTTCCAACTTCGAAAAGAAAAAATAGAAAGGACAGGAGAATAAATGACATTATGTGTGGATGATGAAAAGGAGACGATTAGATATTTTTAAAGACATGTACCGAACCAGGACTTCCCAATTTTAAGAACAGTTTAATCAGTTATATTATTTTATCCCATGGTTATTGAGAAATGAAAAAGGGGAAAGAACAGGGCCTTTTCTGCTAGCTTTTGTTGTTTCCTTACTCCATGTGCACCATTATTGCAAAGGAAGTTTCTCGGGGCACCTGGGTGGCTCAGTCATTTAAGCAGTTAAGCATTCAACTTTGGCTCATGTCATGATCTCACGGTTCCTGAATTCCACCCCACATCAGGCTCTGTGCTGACAGCTCAGAGCCTGGAGCCTGCTTTGGATTCTGTGTCTCCCTCTTTCTCTGCCCCTTTCCTGCTTGCACTCTCTCTCTCTCTCTCTCTCTCTCTCTCAAAAAAAAAAAGCCATTAAAAAATTAAAAAAAAAAAAAAAAGGAAGTTTCTCAGTTGTGTGACCAAGACAGTAACTATGGCAATTTTTTTTTTCAAATTTGTCAAAATAATGGTAAAAAAACATCTAAGTATCTCACTCAAAATATGACTTCCCCCTCTTTGACCACTTTGTAAATAGCCTGGAAAAGTCAGTTTCATCTTGGGATATTTTATGTAATAAATAGTCTATGAATAATGTTTCAAAAGAGCCTACTTTGAATTGTGTTGTTTTAATAAATTCCAGATCTATGTTAAACACACACACACACACACACACACACACACATACAGATTATTCTTAAATTTGCAATTTCAATTTAAAAAGGTAAAAATAAATTAATATATTGGATAATAGACAGTTGTTCCCTTCCAGGATAACATTAGGTATACTTAAAAGAAATCTGAATCATTCTTGGTATTACAGTTGGGTTTATTCTAGCTCAGCTGTCAACCTTCCATTATATTATGAAGGCATGCCTTATTCAAAATATTCCTTCTAGAAGTATATACATTTAGTAGAGTTTTCTCTAATTCTTTCCTCTGTATCTTTTCATCTCACTTTCTCACATTTAGTCAGGTAAACTTAATAATTATAGTCAGGAATATCTTTAAAAAAAAAAGACCTCCTACCGAAAATGTAAATAATGATTTGCTTTCCTGAAAATGTAAAATAATGATTTGCTTTCTCTTTGTTTTTTATATACATCTATGGATATGACCATAGTACTCATAAAAAGAAAAGAAAAGCATTTTTAAGTACATAGATTACAGTATAGGGAAGGTCAAGTGGCTCTTTCTAGGGTAGGAAAATTTAAATCTTATTTATTTGACTCATCTTATTAAAACAACTTTGATTGTCAACCTAGTTGAAAGACAAATTTAAGATTCAGCATTATAAAAAAAAAATTTTCAAAGGACTTAAATCCCATTCCGCTTCTTTAGATGAAAGGAATATCACAGGAGGCTATATGAAGGGAGGAAAGTCATAAATATTTCTCAGATTTAATTATTTCAAACCCAATTTTGCATTCTTACTTACAGAGAACACCTTTAAAATAGACTTGTTCTGAATTTTCACCTAGAACACTTAAGATTGCAGTTTCTCACCAAATTAGAAGTTACTTTGAGGACTAATTTAGTATGTTTGGTAATCAATCAATCAACTTTAGGGCTTACTTATCAGTCATGAGTATTCAAAAGTTATTCAGAGAGATGGTGTCTGTTATTCCCAACAGCAGGAGGGGAAAATACAATCCATTAGCTCATCTTTAAATTGAGGTAAGCTGTTAGGCCAAATCTCTAAATAAGTGGGCCTTATGAGCATGACTGATGAAAACAAGAAAAAACATTCATCATTTTGATTAGAAAAAGAACAGCATTATTTCAGGAACAAGACTGAACTATATCTTTCCACTGCCATTAATCAAGATCATTCAGTAATTTTTCTCCAGAGTATTTACCATTATATACAGTCAGAATTATGCTCAACAAAAACATCCAATATTACAAAGTAAAGATAAAACACTTCCAGGTTTTTAGTGATATTGAAATATCAATAATAGTAAATGCTTTATTTTCATAATCTGCTATGGCTTTTAAAAGGCCTCACATACATTATTTCACTTAACCCTTGAAAGGATCTCTTTCAGGTAAAATTATTATTAACCTCTGCTCAGAAAGGTAGTGGCAATGTTTATCCAGATAATAACTAGCAGATCTTATTTGATTCTAGGGCTCTGGATTTCAAAACCTGTGCTAGTTCTGATTTATCACTTTGCATTCCTGATTTTATGAACATACTTTCCCATCAACCACAATTGTAGTTTAAAAAGGTAGCCATAAAACATGATAATTTATACTCGGTCATTTTTCATATCCTTATTGCTCAGGGCTGCTTGGCAAGAGAGACTGGCATCTCACTGCCTGCTTGGACATGAGTGTAGGTCAGACACTTACTGATTTTCCCACCTGTGCCTTCTTGAACACGAGGGAGAGAGAATTGGAGGAAGATGTTAAGGCCTTGGGGTTGGGGGGCACGGGAAGCATGAAACAGCCTTTGAGCTGCCCATTGGCATGATAAGAATGTGTGCTGCTTGTAGACAAATGAGAAATGTGGAAGATGGCTTGGGCCAGCTGTCCAGCCCAAGACCAACAGAACAAAATGGCGGGCAGGGGCACCTGAGCAGTGCGAAGTTGGTATTACCAACACCACCAAAAAGTGTGTAGAAGAGGCCCAGGTGGAGCTGGCTGCCCCACAGCTGGAAATTGTCAAATTAAATGACTCCCAGGAGGGTTGCTGATAGACTTAACCATTTGGATTTCAACAATAGGGCCCACACCCGCCCCCTCCCGTGACCTGTCACTGTTACCCAGGGAAGCAGCAATGATTAACATGAAACTACGGAAATGTCCATAAGGAAGAGACACGGGTTTATCTTTCCCCTACCTTCCCCAGGATACTGGGGAGGAGCTGGAGCCAGGAAACGGGAGAGAAAGGAAGTGTCTCAGAGGCATACCTATCACTTCCCCTTTCCATTTTAAGGTGAGAGAATGAGCAGTAAAAGTAAATCATCCTCCCTAAACCACGAAAGTGACCAGCCTTGTAGGAGGGAAGTAAAAGAGATGTAAGATACAGAAGCTGTAACTTCTACAGTGGAGAGATTTTAACAATCAAGAGTAGTAAGGAAGTGAGTAAATTTGTATTTTGTAATGTACTATCCAGTGGGTTGGGGAAGTTTGACATAGTGTGGTTGAGGAGGTGACTGGAGAAAAGAAAATCTGGTTCATGTGATGCCTCCACTAAACAGTGAACACTTAGCTGATTACAGCTAGACGTACTGAGAAGAGCAAGAGATGGGCCTAGAGAGGTGGGCAGGGGTTAGGACAATACAGGCTACAATGTGCTACACTAAAGAGAGCTTTGGATTGAATGCCATGGGGAGCCACTGAAAGATTCTAAATAGGAAGTCATATAATGAGTGTCACAAGTACCCTTTGCCAGCAAAGGAAACATTTTGCAGGAAAGCCAGACTCATCTAGTTTAGGTAGGTTTAAAAAAATACAATAAATAAAACACCATTAAAAAATTCCAGTATAATTAACATGTAGTTATATTAGTTATATCAGTTATATTAGTTTCTGATGTACACTATAGTGATTCAGTAATACCATACATCACCCAGCACTCATCAGGATAAGTGCCCTCCTTCATCCTCATCACCTATTACATCCATCCCCCCCGACCTCCCTCCCTTCTGTAACCATCAGTTTATTCTCTATAGTTAAGTCTGTCTTTATGCTTTGTCTCTCTTTTTCTGTTTATGAAACACCATTTTTGTTAACAAATGCCTAGGTCACTCTTGGCAACTATGTCAACACATCACAATATTTTCTCCTCAATGTACAAAAATCAGCACAAACCTAATGACAAAATAGTTTTCTATGTCTTCATGTACAGATTTCTTCAAAGCTATATGCTTTCAGCAGTCTTTATACTAAAGCAATTTAGAATGCTAAACTGTGTTCCTATCTCTAAATCCCATCTTTTACCCCTACCATTGACCTGAAATAGTCAGTAGAATGTAGTACTTTAGAAAGAAAATTCCCCAAAGGTGTTCCCAGACATTCATTAACAGTATGGTCATAGTTAAAATGTTCTTGAAAACTGAATGCCAAGTACAAAAACATTTCTAATCACCATTGCTGAACATGAACATTTTTACTTCATTAGCTAGTCACTGGAAGCTAAAAACTGAACCTCGTTCCAATTTTTTACTTTAGGGAAAGTAGAATACATTGGTGAAAATTTGGGAAAAATGAGAGGAGATTTTTTAACCCTGTATACATTTAGGAAAACAAATGACCGAGTGTGTTATATATAACATGTGTCATTTAAATTGCATTAAGTTAGGAGATAGGACAGGAAGAGGAAGTCTACTCATGGAGGCCAGCAACGGACTGTTTCACTTAAATTTTCCTGTCTTTACTTGAAGCATCTGTGGTACAAGAAGGTAAGACAGTTTATCTTTCTTTTCAACTAATCTAACTGTGGAATATTATATCATTTTTTTTTCTTTCAATTTAGCAGGCAAAAAAAAAAAAATCCTCAAAGAATAAATATCTAAAATTTAATCAGCAGAAATGTGTTTTAGTTATGGAGCACAGTAAAGAAATCAAGGTGTTTTTTTTTTATAAAGTTAAAATATAGTAAAAATTTTTTTACTAATTAAAACAATTAGGGATTGCAAATTAAATCACTGTTAAAAAAAAAAAAAAAAGAAGCCAAAAGCCTTAAGAACTCAAAGTGTGGTCTTTGACCAACAGCATCACTGAAATTACCCAGAAGTTTGTTACAAATATAGAATCCCAGGCCTCACCCAAGACTTGCTGAATTAGAATTTACATTTTAACAAGACCTCTAAACAATTCTTATGCCCACTGAATTTTGAAAAGTTATAGAAGAGTCTGCTGAGTGCCTTAGATAACTCTAATGAATGGTTTCTACCACATGACCTAGGAAGTTAATTTAGCCAAAACCTGTTATCAAGTAGGGACATTTATTTTTCCCCTTTCAGATAGCTAAAACAAGCCTAAGTTTGCTTTGTACATATTTAATTCTTTCTCAAATTTCCAATATACCAGTACCTTTAATTATGGAAACTAATTTCATTTTGCTGAAAAAAAGGAGTCTACTCAGTTGATTTGAGGAAAAGGATTTCAGGAAATAAACACCATGCTTTAAAAAGCACCCTCATAGGGGCACCTGGGTGGCTCAGTTGGTTAAGCGTCTGACTTCAGTTCAGGTCATGATCTTGCAGTTTGTGGGTTCAAGCCCCGCATCCGGCTCTGTGCTGACAGGCTGGAGGCTGCTTTGGATTCTGTGTCTCCCTGTCTCTCTCTGCCCCTCCCACACTCACGCTCTGTCTCCGTCTCTCAGAAATAAACATTAAAAAAAAAAATTAAAAAGCACCCTCATAAATTGAAAGTTCCTCTCTCATTATGGAGAGCTAGCCCTGGTGTGCTATAATGAAAGACGGTTTTTTTTCTGTCAACTGTGCTTTTTTTTTTTTTTTTTCATTTGGGCTGAGTTTAAGCAAGAACCATCCACTTGCTTTTATTATTCTTTTTTTTTTCAGGCTTATTATTTATTTAATAATAAATAGAGAGAATAAATAATAATAAAAAGAGAGAGAGAGAGAGAGAGACAGAGGACTGCTAGTGGAGGGGCAGAAAGAGAGAGGGAGACACCGAATCTGAAGCAGGCTCCAGGCTCTCAGCTGCCAACACAGAGCCCAGTGTGGGACTTGAACTCACAAACTGCCAGATCATGACCTGAGCCAAAGTCGGACACTTAACCACTGAGCCACCCAGGTGCCCCACTTTCACTATTCCTTACTTTGTTTTTCCCTTCTAACATAGATAGCACACCTTCTTCAGGCAACAACTCCCTGAGTAGAAAGCCTGGGAGGCGGGGATAGTCCATTTTCACCCTCTGATTTCAAAGACCTAAGACAAATGTTGAGAAAAATCACAGAGAACAGATGTGATCGTGAAGATAAAGAAGAAAGAATGGGAGAAAAAAATGTCACCGGGGAAATGTCAAAGATGGCATATTGTGAACAAACTCAACACAAAAGCTGCTTAAAAATAAAGCTTTCTGTTTTCCTAGGTGCCATGGGCTGTGTCCTCTTGTAAGTTTTACAGACAACTTTCATTCTGAATGGTAGTTTTGTGGTTATAAAACTACAAAGTAAAACTTGCATTGTTCTTTGTTTATTAAAAGAGTATAGCAACTTTAGCTTTTAAAACGCTCAATGGTATCATTCACTATCGTTTATTCATTCATACATTCATTTCTTCAATAAATCTTCATCGAGTAAACTATGTTCCAGGGACCATTCTAGATGCTCAGAATATACCAGTTAATCAAACAAAGATCACTGCCCTGGAGAAGTTTGTGTTCTGATAAGACAAAGAGGGCAATACGAATTACCCAGAAACGAAATACATAAATAGTTGCTAGAGGAGTCCATTATAAAGTAAATTGCTAATTCACTTCCTTTCTGTTCCACGTGTGTGGAGAATAAGTATATGTAAACAGTGACAGGAGGGAAGCATACCGTACTATGCAATGAAGAAACCAGGAGTTGTTCTTAAAGAACTTAGTAATTGAGCAAAGGGTATATAATAGGAACACAAGTAAACATTATACAAGGCAGATTATATAAAGTCGTAAGAAAAAAATAGGCATTATAAAGGGTTTCAGGGGACTTAGGGGAAGGAATTTTTTATTTAAATAAATGAAATGACAAGAAACGAGGAAATGGAATATTCCATCAGAGAAAGGAAGTGCTAATTTTAAAAAGCTTAAATAATAGATGTGACAAGTTGTGCTTAAAGAAAATATTTCAACTGTGTAATAAAAAAAACATTTCCCAAGTTGAAAAATATATTTTAAAAATCTGGCTGATTTCAAACATCAAAGAATGGAAGCTCTGAGTTTTGACTAATCCAAAAAGAATATTTATGTAAGGTTTTATAAACGGCCAATATCCTTGTTTTGAGACTATTTCCTTTCCATTATGTACCTTCTACGTTTGCTGTTGGTATCACTCAGCAAGTGTGTTTTTGTGAAGTGTAAATTAAAACCTAAATCTAATTTTCTTAGTCAGCTTAGGAGTTGTTTCATTTGTTAGTGAAATCACTTTTGAAATATAGGGCACTGTTAGGTAAAGGTGGAAATTGCGGCAGTTTTCAATTGCCAATCAAATAGAAAACCAAGGTCTAAGAGGATAAATCATCAGTAAAACACCCAGCAATAAAGACCTCCGTTGTTAGGTTGGTGTTTTTGTAAGGGCTCCAAGACAAGATGAATTAACTCTGATTCTCTAAAGAATTGAGGCTTACCTGATTCTTTTTTTTCTGTTTTTCCCCCTAAGCTACAGATGGACAAACAAGGAAAGTCAGTGTAGAGACCGTGGAGAGAACCAAAGGTGCTCAGGAGGAGTACAAAGAGACTCTCTGAACTCCAAGAGGCAACAAATGAAGCAATAAATATTAGGCCAATGTAAAAATGGTATTGAGTATTAACAGTTAACTTTTATATTACGCTTCACAGTTTACAAATGTTTCTCACATACCATAAGTTATTTAAATCAACTCTCTTTTCATCAATCATTAATTATCTGTTAGTCACTATTATTCATAAAATAGGTTCAACTTAATTCCGCTGTCGCCTGTGCCTAAGCCTTGAACTGTGGTTGTTTTGAGTTCATTATTGGGATGGATGGACGGAAAGAAACCTCTGAATTGCCTCAGCCATAAAATCGAATGCCATGCAATAATCTGGAGGAGCAGGGAAACACACAGATATGCAAAAGTTATTTCAATTTCAGAAAACCTAGCCCAAACTGATTTCAACTTTAAAACTATGTCCAGGATGGAGTTTAATTGCCTGGTTTCCCTGAGTTAGGACACGGTTCTCCCCAGAACCAATAGCTGTAGCCAGGGGCAAAAAAACAAAATGCCCTAATTGTCTAGGCTCAACCCAGGTCAAATACTCCATCCCTGGAGCTCTGATAGAAGGTAGAGGGTGGACTTAACATTCTGTTGCTGTAAGAATGGAGACTAACTGGCAAAAGCAACATATACCTAATACATGTACGGAGCAAAATGTTGCAAAGAAGGGTGTTTAATACCTTGATATTGTGTTCTTTCCATGGCTAGTATGTTTCTTCTCTAATCCAAAAGCTGCCAGTAATTTATGAAACAAATCTCATACTTCTTATCCTGATGTTTTAGGTCCTTCATCGTCTGGCCATACCAACTTACCAAACCATTCCCAGTCCAGCCAAACAGCACGCTCTGGGTCTTTGTTTCTGCTGCTTTCTTTATATAATGCTTTTTCTTTGCATTTCTGCTTGTCTAAAGTATACTGATAGTTTAATAATTGAAGCAAATGCCACGTACTTTGATAAAACTGAAAGTTGGTCCTCCTTTTAACACCCAGAACTATAAACCTCACACAGTACCAACCCCATTCTACCTGAGTCGCAGTTATTTCTAGATCTGACTACCAGAGTCTCTGTTCCTCACTGAAGGTGGGGGTTAGATCTCAAACATCTTTGGGGCTCCTTGGCGGCTCAGTTGGTTAAGCGTCCAACTTTGGCTCAGGTCAAGATTTCACGGTTCGTGGGTTTGAGCCCCGTGTCCGTCTCTGTGCTGACAGCTCAGAACCTGAGCCTGCTTCAGATTCTGTGTCTCCATCTCTACCCCTCCTGCTCACGCACGCTCTCTCTGTCTCTCTGTCTCTCTCTCTCAAAAATCAATAAAGATTAAAAATAAAGATCTCAAGCATCTTTGCTACCCGTGAAACAACAAAGTAACTTCCATTCAATAATATGAATGTTTTAAAAATACCTAAACATGGAATACTCAGGAAAAAAAGTAACTCATCCTAGGTGTCTATTTAGGCAGTTTATTTTTTTTTGGGGGGGGGGGGTGGAGGGCATTGGAAATGAAGTTTTAGCAAGTCAATAATTCATTTGTTCATTCAGCCTTTCATTTGTTCAATCTTTGACCACTACAAACTTTGAGCCAGGTACTATGCAAGGTGAGAGAGATACAAAATTAAATGGCTTCATTCTCATCCTCAAGGAATTCATGGTTTACATGGAAAAGACACACAAGTAATTAAAGTACGATGGAATAAGATGGTGTAGGAACACAGAGGAATAAAAGATGAATTATGTTACAAAAATTCTTAAAACTTCACAGAAAAGAAAACATCTGAATTGGAAAGAAAGGGGCAGGAGAATAGCAGGCATAAATAAAATCAGAGAAACACATTGTGTTTGGAAACTGGGAGTTTAATGTAACCAGTGTTGAGTCCATTTGGGGTGTAGAGGAAAATGAGGTTGGGAAAATTTATCAGTCAGCTAATGAAAGGCTTTATATTGTATGCAAAGGAGTTTACATTTCGTCATGTTTGGTGACTGGGCATTGCCCAAAATTAGAGGCTCAGGATTAGTATCAGATTTACATTCTAGATGGTAGTGTACAGGATGAATGGGGGTTGGGAAAGAGACACTGCAAGACGGTTAGAAGGTGAGTATAACTTTAAAGATTCTAGCTTGGGAAACAATACATTTTAATGTCACTGTCACTAATGGAGTCAGGGACTGTTAAAAGTAACAGATTTGGAAGATAGGAAAAAAAAATAATCATGTTGAACTTGAGATTCATGGAACTTATAGATGGAGGTATCTACCAGATGAAATACACCATTAGAAATCATTACTACTTTACCTGTTTCACCACTGGTTATGGTGAATAAAAATGAATAATAATAATGAATAAATTTATATTTATTCAGAATAATGAATAATTATTATTATAATGAAAAGCAAATAATAAAAGTGAAAATGTTTTCCAAGTAAAACAGAAAGTATACAGTCTTATGTACAGTAAAATATTGTACAATAAAAATTATTATACACTGTAAAGGTAGATAAAAATATATGTAGCTTACATTTTACAAATGGGAAAGGGGATTAATACACTAATGACTAAATGTGTAACTTTTTATGTCAGTTCTATCCAAGTTGTTCAGGATGGTGACTTCACCTTCCTGGACTGGACTCCCAGTTAGTGAAGTTTAGACGGCTGATACTTTGCAAAATATTTTCCATTCCTCTCTGTTGGGACTTTATTGTGTTTTTCTTTGCCTTTACTTTCTGGAATTTTGTTCCAATTACTGTCATTTTCTGTGCACCACAAAAATCTGCTCATAGTTTGGTTGTTTAAAAGGGCTACAGGGGCGCCTGGGTGGCTCCGGTTGGTTAAGCACTAGACTTCAGCTCAGGTCATGATCTCCTGGTTTGTGGGTTTGAGCCCCACATCAGGCTCTATGCTGACACCTCAGAGCCTGGAGCCTGCTTTGGTTTTTGTGTCTCCCTCTCTCTGTGCCCCTCCCCTGTTCACACTGTCTGTCGGTCTCTCTCTCTCTCTCAAAAATAAACAAACGTTAAAACAAATTAAAAGGGTTACATTAGGGGCACCTGGGTGGCTCAGTCAGTTAAATGTTCAACTCTTAGTTTCGGCTCAGGTCATGATTGCATGGTTCACGAGATTGAGCCCTGTGTGGAGCCCTGCACTGGCTCTGTCCTGCGGTGTGGAGCCTGCTTAGGATTCTCTCTCTCTCTTTCTCTCTCTCTGCCCACCCCCTCCCCCCACATCGTGCTCTCTTTCTCTGTCTCTCTCTCTCTCTCTGTCTCTCTAAAAATAAATAAAACTTTAAAAAAAGGATTATGTTAGTGTTAATATAGTTTTAGTTATTTTGTCAGAAACCATTGAAACCACAAAAAAAGATAAGCTGGAAGATTTCTTTTGGTTTCTCTGAAAAATTATAATAATCTTATATGGTAAGAAAGTTTATACGCAGGTTAAATATTAGTCCCCTTTAAAGTTAGAATGATAAGCTCTCATTTGAATGCTTGCACACACTTGGGAAAATAATTTTCTTACGTGTTAAAATTCACTCTTGAATACTTGAGCCATTGGCCAACATTGAAAACTGGGCTCTCAACTGTTCTATATTTCACTGAGAACATTGTGACAGTAGCCAGAGCTGAAGTGTGATGTGGCTATTATTGGGTTTGCCAGCCAATTAAATTTAAACCAAAAAATCGCTAAGATAAAATCTCACCTTACAGGACATTATACTCAGTTGTAATATTTAACTAAATAAACTGAGAGAAAATATTTGATATTAAATATTTGATATAAAGCAAAACACATATTTGATACAGACTTCTATGGACATATATAAAGAACTCTTACGACTCAATAATAAGAAAATAGCCCAATTAAAAAGTGGGCAAAAGATCCGAACAGACATTTCACCAAAGACATACAGATGGTAATAAACGTATGAAAGATGCTCAATATTATATGCCATTAGGGAATTGCAAATTAAAATGATGTGAGACCATCGCACGCATATTAGAATGGCTAAAATCCAAAACACTGACAACACCAAATGCTGGCAAGGATGTGGAGTAACAGGAACTCTTATTCACTGCTGGTGGGCATGCAAAATGATAGAGCCATTCTGGAAAACATGTTGGCAGCTTCTTAGTAAACCAAACATTCTCTCACTACATAATCCAGCAATCACACTCCTAGGTATTTACCCACGTGAGTGGAAAGCTTCTGTCTACCTAACAACCTGTACATGAGTATTTATAGTAACTTTATTAATAATTTCCCAAACTTGGAAGCAACCAAGATATCCTTCAATAGCTGAATGAATATTGGTGCGGCTATACAATAGGATATTATTTAGGGATAAAAAGAAATGAGCTGTTAAGACACAAAAAAAGAATCTTAAATGCATTTTGCTAAGTGAAAGAAGTCAATCTCAAAAAGCTCTATAATGTATGATTCCAACTATATGACATTTTGACAAAGGCAAGAGTTAGTTAGCAGGAAAGAAAGTTACCAGGAAGATAGGGGAGAGGAATGGATAAATGGTGGCACCTGGACTCTTTAGGGAAGTCTAACTCTATGATACTGTAACAGTAAATACATGATATTATGCATCTGGCAATACCCATAGAACAGTCCAACACAAAAAGTGAACCCTAATGTAAACTATAGACATTAGTAGCAATAAAGTATCAATATTAGTACATTATTGTAATAAATGTATCACACCAGTATAAGAGGTTAACAATAGGGGAAATACTTTCCTCCTGAGAGCAGCAGAGGTAAAGCATTTAGAAACCTTTGCATTTTCTCTTCAATTTTTCTATAAATCTAAAAATGCTGTAAAAAATAAAGCCCATTAGGGGCGCCTGGGTGGCTCAGTCAGTTGTGAGTCCAACTTCGGCTCAGGTCATGATCTCACAGCCTGTGGGTTCGAGCCCCTTGTTGGGCTCTTTGTTGACAGCCTGGAGCCTGGAGCCTGCTTCATATTCTGGGTCTCCCTCTCTCTCTGCCCTCTCCCACTCATGCTGTCTCTCTTTGTCTCTCAAAAATAAATAAACATTAAAAAATTTTTTTAATAAATAAAGCCCATTAAAAACAATGATAAAAATGACAACGTTATTTGTCCTCTAAGAAACATAAACAAATGGTATGACAATGTTGGTGAATTCCCCAAGAATTGTAACTGTCGTTATGATTTCATAGAGGTAGTAAGATGTAAGTATTGAATGATGAACTAAATTTAATGAAAACCATTGAAGCAAACAAGAAATATTTTATCAGGTAATGCTGCATTAACAGAATTGTGTGTGGAATGGTAGTCATTTAGACTGTACTGTGTTGTGCTATATCAGGAGAAAAGGGTGGCGTAGCAGGAAATGACAATATTTAAGTGTTACCTTTCTTATATAACTTATTCCAATATAATCATATTTTTCCTTGTTTAAAAAGCTTGGAAAAAATAATCACCCTAGGACTGTTAGTGAAAGTTTATGTAGGTATCAAAATCAACAAATTAGTCTCTCCATCTTGGAAATATTTTTCCCCTTGCCCATGCTGACATATTTGCTTACCATTATATGTTTCCCTTTCTTTCACTGTCAAAATTTTCTAATATCTGAGCTATATTCAATTCTTTAGCACCAAAACTTTACTATTTCCCATGTACCTACCTCTGTTTCTTTAAGACTCTGTCCAGAGAATTACTTCAATAGTCTCTTCTGTGTCAGACTCAAAGGTCTTTTCTACATCTCTCTCTCTCTCTCTCTCTCTCTCTCTCTCTCTCTCTCGACACTTTTTGAGCTCTTATCCCTATTGACCACCCCCATTTTTCTCGAAAGCTTCTCTATCTCCAGATTTCAAACATATGGGACTCCCCACTCACCCACTCCAATTTTAGTACTCTGACTATTCTGTTGATAATACCTGGATGGATACAATACCCTCCCCTAGCTACCAGATTGCTGCTCTTTGCGTATACAGGTATGGATACAATCTGGTGGAATGCAAGACCACGTTACCAATGTGCTATGAGAAGAGGCATAAAGCACTATTTGGGAACAGATGCTGGCTTAATATACATGTGTGGATAGAGCATGGGATTGGGGAATAGTAAATGCAGAAACATGGCAATAATAACCTAAAATAGACACTGGATGAAAAGTTCAGCAAGTCTAGGGTTTAAAGCTAGATACAAAGTTGAAAATCAGGAAAGCTAGATACACAGTTGCAAATCAGGAGAGCTGAAAAATAGACTGAGATCTAAGTTGTAAAAGATCTGATTCACTATGCTATAACATAATGAACATAATCAGTGCTCAATAACTACAACTTAAGTACGGATTCAAAGAATCAATCTGTACAACTAGGATGTATTGAATATTTGAAGAGAAAAATAAAGAATGGTCTCTGATTATAAGAAATTTATTATATAATTATAGGAAGCAGACAGTTTATAAAATGAGAACACATAAAATAATATGAAATTAGACAGGGCATCTAATAATTGTGGGAAAAATGAGTAGTAATCCATGTGTTGATAACTGATGTATATTAACTATCCCAAGTAAATGATTTAGACTTGAATTAGGCCTTGAAATTGAGTGGAATTTTGTTAGGGTCAGAACAGAAAAGAAGGTATTTTAGGTTAGTGGAAAAGCTCAAGCGAAAACATGGAGCCGTAAACTGACCACGTGTCAGTTTGCTAGGAGAGCAATCCTAGCATTCAGCCGTATGAACACTCAAGTGTGCTGGGAAACGAATGGTTGTGGTTCTGGCCCCACATAATTCCCTTCTCCTGACATTTATCAGCAAGCTGAAGAAAAAAAGAAAAAGAAAAAAGAAAGAAGGAAGGAAAGAAAGAAAGAAATAAAGAAAGAAAGAAAGAAAGAAAGAAAAGGAAAAAAAGAAAACCTGCAAAAATTTTCGTAAGAATCAAAATTGAAGGTAGTGAAGACTCGGGTGGAATGAGCATAGGAAGTACAGGATGCTGTCAGTAGAAGAGAAAGAAGTGAGGCGAAATTATAATGGTTCCAAATAAAACTCAAGTCGCTTTATTCTAGAAGTCCCTGTGCCTCATTCAGACCTTTTGTAATGTCCTGAGGGCAGACTAAGGGCAGATAAAGGTCTTCCCTGTGTGTCTTGTTGACCTCCCTGAATAATTCTCTTATTACCTTGCCTTCTTTGTCACTGTGGCAAACTTTAATTTGGAGGGTTTCATTTCTTCCACCTGCCTAGTCTGCTGTGTATGCCATCCTGCTCCAGGAATGCCCTGTCTCCTCCTCTGTCTGTTCAAGTCCCAACCATTGTTATGGTCCAGCTGAAGTCATGCTTCTATTCAACCTTAACCAACAACTTCTCAAAACTCCCAGTGCAAATTAGAGAAGTTACCTTCTGAGTCGGAAAAGTGCTCCTTTTGGCTATTGAACATGGTCAGAGGGAAAAACTTGCTCCCCAAAGCCATTTTACTAGGTGTTATGAAATTTGTTCCTCCAGCCCTAAACTAAAGGCCAAACAAAACAAACACAAAAACAAAGCAAAGCCCAAAGTGGAGATAGTCACATCTTTCTTAGGGACTTTTCTCAGATCCTTTTCTTTATTGCTTGCTCTATCTTGCCTTCTAGAAAGATTTCTATTGTTTACAGTCCTTTTACCAGTCCAAGGTTCAACGTCTTCTAGTACATACAGAGAAAAAAGCCAGTTTATGTGTAATCCCTCTTGAGTTCCCAGGCTTGACCTGGAAGCTGCTCCAAAAGTATGAGTTCCTCCCAGTCATTCACGGTCCAGTGCAACCTTCAGAAGGCAATGTTGCGTCATTCCTACAAACTGTAGCTGAAGTATGAGCAAGGGCTTGGCCATAATTTCTTGTGCTGTTTCTCTCTACCCTCTACCACAGCACAACATAAAGCTATCTATGCATATGGAACTTCTCAAAAGGTGAGATAATTTCATTACAATTGTGACAAATAAACCTAAAGATGTATGCTTTATGAATATTTCAATGCAAAAGATTGAGGTATCACCGACTTCACAGGAAATGTCTTGATGAATACATCCTGCTTCGTAGGATTTGTAAAACAACCTCTTGATTCAAATCTCCTAACGACAGATTATGTCACCAAGTGCAAACAACTGCATGTAGAACTACACTGATACTACACCCACTAGCCTGTGTGGGTATTGAGCACTTTAAATGTTGCTAATCTCAGCTGAGAAGTGCATTAAGTGAAAAATATCTACCAAATATCAAAGACGCAGCGTGCGTGCACACACACACACACACACACACACACACACGTATTAAATAATCATTTATACATTGATAACATGCTGAAATGATAATACAGTAAAACCTTGGTTTTGCGAGCATAATTCATTCCAGAAACATGCTTGTAACCCAAAGCACTTGTATATCAAAGCAAATTTCCCCAAAAGAAATAATGGAAACTCAGATGATGCATTCCACAACCCAAAAATACTCATGTAAAAACGATTACAATACTGTAATATAATACAAAATGCTAAAATACAAAATATAAAGAAAAATAAGGACAGTAGCCTGCACTTCCCTTTGAAAACGTTCGTGGCTGGTGTGAGAGAGACAAGAGGAAGGAGGGTTATTATGTAGGACTACTTTCAGTATCACTAATGGAATCACTGCTATCTATTGGCTCAATGAATTCTTTTTCATTTCATGTAACTTTAATGAGGAAAGTGTCCAATGGCACGCCTCCTTTTGAGGATTTTGCAGAAATGTGACATTGCATTGTCGTTAAACAGATTCATTGCTCACACTGCTACCACCTTATTCTGGTGGTGCTTTTCTACAGAATTTTGCCATTTCCCACATTTGACACATCTCCCTAATCTCACTTGAAGTGAGGGATTCCTTCACCCTTTTCTTCTCCTCCCCTGCAGACAAGATGCAGACATAGACTTCTTATAAAATCGCAATTTCGGCCACTCACATACCTCATTCATACTTCTCAATGATTTCCTTCTTAACTTCTGCCATAATCATCTCCTTCTTACCTCCTTTCTTTTCAACCTTTTTCTGCATGGGGGCCATTGTATATGCTCACACAGATGTTGACTACAGTACAGTATTAATGAACTCTTGTCGTATACTGTGTTTAATTTAACTGGCAATAAGGCAGCAGAGGAAAGGGTCTCTATCTGCAGGCAGCCTGACCTAGAATGAAGCAAAGCATTCATAAGCTTACTCTTGTATGGAAAAGCAAAGGACTGTCCATAGGCACTTGAAGTGACAAAAAGTTCATTAGTGCCAGTTGTGGGGCACCTTCCAAAGGTCTGAAAAATCAGTGTTTTCTGCCAAACACTGTGGCCTGAGACCAAGCATCCAAACATGGGAGATGATCACGCACAATCCCACAGAGAGACAGAGAGAGAGAACCACTGGCTCAGATCATGTGATGTTTGGCATCATGTACTACTCATATTGTAAGACATCACTCACTTATCAAGTTAAAAATGATTAGAAATATTTGCTTATCTTGCAGGACACTCACAGAACAAGTTACTCACAATCCAAGGTTTTACTGTATTTTGGATACATTGGAATATGTGATATCATTAAAATTAATTTTACCTGTTTCTTTTTACTTCTTTTAATGTGGTTATTAACAATATAAATGTGTCTTCATATAATGCTATATATAATTCTATTGGACACCATTGGTCTTGAATACTGGAGAGGGCACTTGTGGGAGTTGGGGTTAGGGATAAGTTGTAGGGAGAGAAACAAAGGCCTTAGTGGGAGAGTTGTGGCAATTTTAAAGTTCTAATTCCAGCAGAGAAGTCTGGTCTAGATTTTTTTCATGTCACAGTTAAGTTGAAGGAACGGGCACTCAATGGTTCATCGTCTTATGGGTGTACCTCACCTGTGTGGATCACAAAATTTTACCCACCTCCCCTCCCTGATTATGATTGAGTCATAACCACACACATGTGGAGCTCCAAAACACAAATCTTACTTCCCCCAGACAATGTTCGATAGAGCAGGGACTGTTAGCTCAAATGCTTGTAGGGGTTAGAGTGGTAACTTCAATGAGTCATGTGGACCAGGTGAGCTCCATGGACAGCGTGAAGAGGGGCAGCTGGTGCTCGCTCCAGGCAGTTGTTACCACGTGGGAATGTTAGCCCTGTGTTGCCAGACCTTCTGATATTTTTAGAAAAACTAGAGAACCAGATTTTTATGTGACCTTTCTTTATGCAGTCTTTTAAATAAAATTGGGTACAGTATAGAACCCATATTGGAACCATTTATACTTTGGGTTAAAAATCTGTAATCTGTGGCCTAAATTTAGAGAGAAAGAGGAATTTTCAGAACAGTTCCATAATTTCACAATTTGCAACAAAGTTACGATGAAATCAGCATTTAACATAAGGGTACAGGCCATGTGACTTTTCTTCATCTTCCTCTTATCTCCTTTAGGACATTTTAAGGAGTCAAGCATCAACAAGGGGCAGTTAGTTACAGTCACATATTCCTTATTAATTTTTATATATGAACTATCTCAGACATTCAATGAAATTAGAAGAAACAATATAATGCATGATCATACTTATCACCCAGTATAAGATATAAAACTTGAGTAAACTAGTACAACCTCCATGGGGACCATTTGTCAATATTTATGAGAATTAAAATGTATCTACCCTTTGTTACCACAATTTCACTCAGTATTGGTCTCCTTAATTATACTGAATTATGCCACATACTGCTTCTGCCCTAAGTACTATCCTGAACTTCGTGTTTATAATTCTCAGACCATGTTCTCATACTTTTGATATGCGTTCATAAATGATATAGTATTATTTATTAATGTTTTAATATTTCAATTTTAATATTTAATACAGTATCATATGATAACATTTCTTCTAAAACTCACTGCTTTTCGTGAATGCTCTGTGTCTTTTCTCCTGTGTTTGTGTTGTAACGTGCCATTGTTGTATCCACTTTCTCACCATCACCAAACAATGGGCCCTATTGATTTTGGTCCCCACCAGTGTGTTTCATGAGATTTATCCATTTGCTAGGCATGTCTAATTCATTTTAACAGCTATAGAAAATGCCACTATAGGAATAAAACAATGTATTTGGCCATTCTTTAGTAAAGAACCTTTAAGATGTTTCCAATTCTTAACCACAATGTTGAGACATTCTCTTACACACTTCCTTCTGCACTGTGGCAGGGGTTTTAGGGCAGTGATACTTAAAGCATGTTCCTAGAGCAGCAACACCAGCTTCACCCAGTTACTTCTGTGGAATGCAAATTCTTGGGTGCTACTGTAAGAGAACTAGAAATTCTAGGGATAGAGCCTAGCAGTCTGTTAGAAGAAGCCCTACACACAATTCTGTTGCACACTAACATTTAAGAACCACAGGTCTAAGGTATAAGGCTTGGAGTTGTATTGCTGGCTCATGCATTATGCACATCATTTATTTATTATATATTTATAAAGCTATTTCCAAGGTGGTTAAAGTAATTTATGGGCAGTTGGCTTTTTCCCCCCTATTACAACCCAGGTTGTAAAGCATAATATAAATGCATATATATACATAAATATATATATTTTGCATAATATATGCAATATATGCAATATATCCATAATATAAAGCATAATATAAATATGTAAAAGCATAAATAAATACTTTTACCATAAATAGCGTCATCCTTAATAACTGAGTATCTGGTCTTGGAATATTTTCTCCCTCCCCACTCCCAGGTATTTTTATTTCTAGAATCACTGAGGAATGTTTACAGGTTCCGGAATTATTCCAGTTATCACTGCTACCCGGCACTCTGTTCATTGTGGCAGACTGTCTCTTTTCTGCTCTGGATCTCCTCTCCCAGTCTGGAAACTTTCCCCTTAGGCAGTTGCTGCTGTCCGCTTTGGTACTTCATTCTGAGCCCAGAACAGTCCCCAACACCCCACAGAAATGATCAGCCAACATGATTTAACAAGATTCTACTAAAGGTTTGGGTAGAAAAAAAAGAGGAATGCAGTGAAACACACACACGCGCACGCGCGTGCGCACACACACACACACACACACACACACACGCACACATGAAATTGAATTAAACATAAAGAATCTCTCAGAGTTCTTAGGCCAGGCTATGCCAGGGTTACTCTTAGTTCTCAACTCAGCGAGCTTCTGCTCAACTATCATTACAAGGACCACCACATTTCCCTCCCTGTATCTTCCTACCATGCAATCCAGACAACCATTCTCAGATGTTCCCAAAAAGGGATTTTGAGCAACTCTTCCCAGAATAAAAATAATCATTTATAATATTTATTTTTGGAAGTATAGGGCTTTATTGTCTTCACTCCACCCGGATTCCAGAACAGGATATTGGTTTTACCTTTTCATACCTTAAAGCCCAGTTAATAGCAACAAAACTATCTCCCCCCTGAAAAGAAAATGCATCATTCATGTGTGAGAGAAACTACTTTCAGCTTTGAAATAATATTGACCAATTTGCACACACTCACACCCACACATACATTAAAGTCACTGACATGAGCATATAGGAATCTGGTATATTGTATATCTGGATCAACAATATACTTTCTGATCACGTGGGACAAATTCACATTCTATAAAGATATATTTTGGGTATATATTTTCAAATATTATCAGAGGAACATGTCTATTCTTTTTTTAAAGCTGGGTTCTTTTTATTATTTTTTAATGTTTATTTATTTTTGAGAAATAGAGACAGACCATAAGTGAGGGAGGGGTAGAGAGACAGGGAGACACAGAATCCAAAGCAGGCTCCAGGGTCTATGCTGTCAGCACAGAGTCCGACGCGGGGTTCAAACTCATGAACCGTAAGATCATGACCTGAGCTGAAGTCAGATGCTTCACTGAGTGAGCCACCCAGGGGCCCCAAGTAGGTTTTTTTTTTTTAATTTTACTTATTTATTTTGAGAGAGAGTGGGGGGTGGGGGTTGGCAAAGAGAAAGGGAGAGAAAAGCCCAAGCAGGCTCAACACTGTCAGCACAGAGACTGATGTGGGGCTCAAACTCACGAATCCTGAGATCATGACCTAAGACAAAATCAAGAGTTGGACGCTCAACCAACTGAACCACGCAGGCACCCCAGAACATGTCTATTCTTAAGAAAATTGTACAATAAGAATTTTATGGGTATATGAGCTTCCTATTTTAAAAGAAGTCACAGTAATTTTTTTTTAAGTATTTGAAAACTTTGGGAGGGAATGTCAGGAACAAACAAGCTAGCAGCCAGAATATCCATCCATTGTATCAGTATGGCCATACATTGGCTGTATATTTGAATCATCAGAAGTCTTGATAAATAATGATATGAGGGCCCTATCCTCAGTGATTCTGATTTGTGTGGGGTGTATACTAAGCATCAGTCAATCAAGGCTCTCTAGGTGATTCTACCTGCAGCAAAGACTGAGATTTTTCACTGTAAGAATCCAGTGGGAGGAAGGCGGGCAGTGGGGAGCAGGATTATAGACTGTGGGCTGAAAGGAGTCCCTCTGAATGGTGTCAGTAACTCACAAGTAAGGGCAACAAAAGCACTCTCTGCATTTGATCAGGAAGACACGCTTTTTTCTCCAGAATTTGAGCAAAAATGTATTTGTGTTGCTCTTATTAGAAAATTAGACTATTTAGTATGATTTTTTGAAATTCATGTCTAAATCTATAATTCATCTTATTTTCTGAAAAAAAAACCCTTCTAAAATTTTACATTTAAAAAAATTCATTTAAAAACAAAATAATATGTCCCACTCTTGGTCTAGTGGAATTGAATATCTTGGCCAAAAAGTTTAACAACAAAAAATTATCTAAATTTTTATGAATGTAAATAGTGGTATTCATTGAACTGGAGACCCTTCAGTGTGGATTTAAATGTTGAATTTCCAACTCTTACAGACAGGGAGCATCTTACAATATAAATGAATACCATTGTAAAATTTAAAGCACCCAAGATTTTGGTACAGTAGGGAGTTGGGGAGAGATGACATAGGAAAATCTAATTGATTGTACACCTTTGAGATATTTTCACATAATTTTTCAGAATCCAAGCTATAATGTAGAGAAGCTGTTCACTGTTGACATGCATAACAATCTCATGAAACTTTCAGAAATACCCAACCTAAAGTGTACATTGATAATAACACTTGAATATTAAAAAGGAATTGTCTTATGGGGCCGGCTGGGTGGCTCAGTTGGTTGAGCGTCCTACTTCGGCTCAGGTCATGATCCCAGGGTTTGTGAGTTCGAGCCCTGCATCAGGCTCTGTGCTGACAGCTCAGAGCCTGGAGCCTGCTTCGGATTCTGTGTCTCCTTCTCTCTCTGCCCCTTCCCTACTCATGCTCTGTCTTTCTCTGTCTCAAAAATAAATAAAACATTAAAAAAATAATAATAATAAAAGGAATTGTCTTATAGTAGGCATTTTTCCCCTTCATGGACAGTTTGGGTCAAACTGAATAATAAATTAGTTTTCATATTAAAAGTTTATCTGATTATCTAGAAGTATCTATCTTGTTTTGTTTTGCCATTTGCTCTTAATTACGCTATTTTACAACTCTATAAAGATTGTAAACTAACTTGCAGAAATCTGATAACAATGCAAATAATTCTTGGCTAATAAAAATTAGCAATGAATTTGAAAATGAATTTCTCATGTTGAGAACCATTATTCCTCTCCATAGTGAATATTACAAATCAAAAGTTTTAGCTTCTTGTTTATTTTTCACTTGCATGCCATTAATCGGTTGTATTTGGGTTCTTCAGAGAAAGAACCAAGAGAATGGAGATATACACACACACACACACACACAGAGGCTGAAAAATATAAGATCTGCAGTCAGCAAGCTGGAGACCCAGGAGAGACAATGGTACAGTTTTAGTCAGTCAAAGAGCCTGAGACCTAACAGGGCTGTTGGTGTAAGTGCTAGTCTAAGCCTAAGTTCAGAGGCAGGAGAAGACCAACGTCCCAACTCACAGACATAGGCAGAGAGACAGAATTGTTCCTTACTTAGCCTTTTGTGCTATCCAGGTCTTCAACTGATTGTGTGAGGCCCACTCACACTGGGGAGGAACAATCACCTTTACTCAGTCAATTGATTCAAATGTTAGTCTCATCCAGAAACACTCTTAAAGACACACTCAAAAATAATGTTTAACCAGATATCTGGGCCCCCTGGGGGCCCAGTCAAGTTGATGCTTAAAATCAACCATCTTGGCCTCCATACTCATGTCCCTGAATCACATTTAATCTTCAAATAAAGACAAGAAGGCCAGATTCCATCTAAGATCATACAACTACACTGTATACAACCAGAAATGCATTCATCCTTCCCCAAAGGAGAAGGTTAAGTCTTTGAGTAATGTTTACTCTTGTCCTCATTATCCCACAACTTACATATTATGATATAAAATTAAGAATAAATACTATGATATAAAGTTAATACATCTTACATTATAGGATAAGAAAATAAGAGCAGGGAAAATAGAAAATATATATGGAAAATATCTCTGTACATATGCATGCATATACATGTATACACACATATAAAACTATATTTATAACAAAACCAGGAGGAATATTCATGACAATAACATTCCTAATTTCTTTAATTGGTCACATTGTCATAGCTGGTATTTATAACTTTCATTCCTGTAGGGTCTGGGCCACCAGCAATGCTGCCTGGATTGCGTTACTGTAGTTTTCCATTGACCTTAATTACAAGGCATGGCAATACTCAGAGATGCCCTAATAGAGATCCTGTATTCCAGACATTCTTCCTTACATTCGCTGTGGAATAGTAATCCAATTTACCTTTGGTACTCAGGATCAATCATTCCAGCTGTCACAGTACCTCTCTTCTTTGCTTGTTGATTCAGAGGTATAAGGAGTCTAAGGTGGTTGTGTGGTAGTCTTAATTTCCAGTTCAATGGAATCATTGTTATGTCTCTTGGTAGAAGTATTTCTACCTTTGGACTCAAGACTTCTAGGCCAGCAGAGCATAAGGTTGCAAGAACAGGAAGCAAATGTTTTATTAGTGGGTCACTAGGGTTAATAATGGTGCCACTCTCATTTCAACCCCTTGATTCTTGTCAATGGGAGAAACAGCACCATATACTGGGTGCTGATTTGGAGTATATATACTTTCCAGAGAACCTCATCTCAGCCCTGCAAGGTATTGCCACCTATCTGGCACTGCAGTGGAGTCTTCAACAGGCCAGTCCACTGTTCTATCAAACCAGTGGCTTCAGGATACTAGGGAATATGCTAAGACCAAGGACTTCCATGAGCATGAGCCCATTGCCATGCTTCCTGGGCTGTGAAGTGAATTTCTTGATCAGAAGCGATATTTTGTAGAACATCCAACTGTACATAACACATACTGTAAGTACATGGATGGTAGTTTTGGCAGAAGCACTGCACGCAGGCCAGTCAGATCCATATCCAGGGTAAGTGTCTCTTCTAGCAAGAATAAAACACTGCCCCTTCCACAATATGTGATGGTAGAGATCCATGGTGTGGACCCCATGAGAACCTCCATTCCTGCCACCATGGCCACTTTGTTTATGAGCCCATTGGACAATGGCAGGGTAGCTGAGGAAAGAGGCCAACTGGTATCCACAGAACAAGTCCTTCTATGACTTGATTATTAAAATCTTCCTCTGCTGAGGTGGCAGCAGACACCTACACATACCCTCACAGATACATGCAGGAGAAACGTTTAACCAAATATCTGGGTATCTCTTGGCCCAGTCAAGTTGATAAAATTAACCATTACACCAGTTTTGCATGTAATTTCAATATTTTATCCCATCATTCTTTCATTTAGTCATCATGAATACTCCTATATGTGTGATTGATGATATATATATATGTGTGTGTGTATGTGCGTGTGTGTATATATATATATATACACACATACACACACACATATATGTGTATATATATATATATATATCATATATACAGGCTATTTTGCCATGTGTATATAATATATGTATACAAATATATATATATATATATATTAACCCAAGTTCTTCTCAAGTTTGGGCACTATTAATAAGTCTTTGATGCGTTCCTTTTATATGAGTCATACTTTGAACTTCTAAAAAACCATGAGAGTTTTACAGGTTTCACCAAGATGTCCAAATGGACCTATCTTCCCAAACCAATTAGACTGAGTTTCCAAAGAAATGAACTTCGTATTTGAAGCAAAGTACATATTTTCTTGCCTCTTAGAAAGACTATCAAGCAGCAATTAACTTTACTGACTCATTTCTTTACGATTTTAATTTCTTGTTATATGGTTTTATTTTCTATTTCTTAACTAAGGTTTTGATTCTGGTTTGCATAGGACAGCAAAAAATGAAAATCTGTTTTCATGATCTCACCATTTAATGATCTGTAATGGGTAGAGACACAGATTTGTTCTCTGATAACAGATTATCTCAGTTACTGGTCTTTTTTGTTAATTTGTGAGTTCAAATCAATTAAGAAAATATCTCATGCTCACTGAAAAAAAGAGCAGTATTTGGGATCTGAACCAGTGATCTGTGTGTGTTGTGTTGTATTTTGACCTGAGTTGTGAAGGAAAGCTGTGAAGTCTGTGTATCTGAATCTATAACTGAGAAAAGCCTTTACTTCTCATTGTGTGAGTGACATATTTTTTATACTCCAGTGGGTATTAATATGTTAGAAAGTCTCTAAAAATAAATAAGGGCTGTTCTCATGTAGAAAACTAGTCATCATGGACATAATTCTAATATTCCCAGAATATAAAGACACAAAACTTCTGATTTTTTAAATGTGCTTTTTGAGAGGGGGGAAAGAAACTTTCTCACCAAAACTGTTAGCTTTGAGGCATTTTTTTCTATCAGTAATTAAATTAATGGAAATAAGGTGAATCTTGAACAAATCAGACCAACGTAGCAATTCTAGATTAAAAAAAAAAAATCCATTAGCTCCCTGACTCTATCAGTATACAGTAAAACTATAAAAACTACTTTTAGAATATTTGGATTTGTTTTCTCTTGAAGGGACTAGTTAATCTGAGCCTCCTAAGCATTGTACGGTGGTTTACTAATTAGAAAAGCTAGATTAGTTCCCCCAAAGTCTTTTAACATTTTTTTTACTCAGAGGTCTACCTATGCGATCCATTCCAAGATAATTTCTAAGTTAGGATACTGAAATATTGGTTACCAAATTTATTTTTGTGTGAATAACTTGCTTTAATACAAATATATTTTAGAGAATGTTCACCCTGAAGGAAGGTTCTAGAAATTTACAATGCCCTCACTGTGAAGAATATTTTCTCACATTTTTAGAAGACAAGTCACCAAGGATCTCTTTCATTTCTGTATGTCTTACAAGCATAAACCCTGGCTACCCTTGTCCTGGGTTATCTTTCTAAGGATATCTTAATAGCAAACAGGCTTGGAAGATAGTGTTTTTCTCCACAGCTGTTTGTTTAGAGGCCAGTATAATAAAGTTAGGGCTGCCCTCAGGTAAATTTCATTTCATTTCCTTGGAGCCTATTACAAGAGATTTGGGTTTCCTAAATTCCATGTTCTTCAGGTGTGAGCACAGCATCTACCTGGTGCCTCTACAAAGTGGTAGGCAAGGTCAACTGATGTGAACATGATGATCATTCTGCTTGCTTCACTGTGAGTAATAAACAGTCCCTTGTCTCTGACCCTAGTGTTGTGGGTTCTGCTGGCATCCATGAAACTATGGTAGGCTAACTTGTTAGCAAGTAACATCTTATACCTCATAAGTGATGTCACAGTTCCTGAAAACTGTCAGGAAACCAATAAATCCCCTCCATACCAGTATTGAAGAGAAAGGGAGAAAACAAAATTTCCTAGTCAGTAACCATTTCAAATTTACATGCATGTAAAGGTAGCCTCAAAGTGTTTACAAGGTTGGATACAATTTCACAAATATTTATACATTTAAGTGGAAAAAGAACAATTAAAACTTCTCAAATCTTCTTGGGAGATTAAAGAATACACTTGTGAGATCACCTCCTGACAATCTAACAGACGATCCTGAGCTAATTCTGAAGGTGTTTGCAGTTCCAGTAATCAGAAGGACTAAGACTTTGCATTGCCAGATCAAAAGGTTCAGCTTTTTATCAAGTCAATAATGTTTCAAGGAGACACCCTAAGGAGGGGAGGTGGAGAGGCAGGTGTCTCTCTCTCTCTATTAAAAAAGAAAGTTCGAGGGGCGCCTGGGTGGCTTGGTCGGTTAAGCATCCGACTTCGGCTCAGGTCATGATCTCACAGTCCGTGAGTTCGAACCCCACGTCGGGCTCTGTGGTGACAGCTCAGAGCCTGGAGCCTGTTTCAGATTCTGTGTCTCCCTCTCTCTCTGCTCCTCCCCTGTTCATGCTCTGTCTCTCTCTGTCACAAAAATAAATAAACGTTAAAAAATAAAATAAAATTAAAAAAAAGAAAGAAAGTTCGATCACCTTACACCTACTCAACCCTCAGGGGAAAAACTGATCAAATCCTCATGATATAGTTGTGCATGTATCTCAATAGAGAATATTACCCTTCTTTAATAATTAATTACACACGTAGAACTGAAAGAATGGCTGAAGGAATCTATTTGTGTGGTTATATGTGTTCTGTTTGGAATGTTGATTTTTTTTAAGTTTATTTCTTTATTTGAGAGAGAGACAAAGCATGCGAGCAGGGGAGGGCTAAAGAGAAGAGAGACAGAATCCCAAGCAGGCTCTGCGCTGTAGGGCTCAAACTCATGAACCATGAGATCATGACCTGAGCTGAGACCAAGAGTGAGATGTTTAACTGACTGAGCCACTCAGGTGGACCTGGAATATTGATATTTTTGATGGGTATATGAAAAATCCTCTTTCATCCTTCTTCTAGCTCTAATGCTTAGGTTTTTTAGACTATGCTTTTACAGACTGAAATGAAATTTCCATGAAGACTGGTTCTCATACTTCAGAAACACATATTTGATTAAATCTTTCATTTTAACAGCAACATAATTATTTTCATAGGTTCATAGGAATATATATATTTTTAATTAGGATATCATTGCAGATACCACTTATGCTGGCTTACTGGAGAATAAATCCAATGTAATTGGAACTAAAAGCCCACTACGGAACAAAGTTATAATTTGGGTCTGAAATCAAAGTCCATTGCCTCCAGGACATAGGTCTTATACCTTCTGTGGAGTTCAAGACCACAGCCTCATAGGCAGTGTAATAGATCAATTAATTCATCACTGGTCAGAACACTTTAGCAGATTTTGTGAACATTGAGGAAATAGAATCCATACACATACAGAGGTACTGAAGTTGTAACCTAATGAAGATAATTTTTTTTCTTTTCTCCCACAGAATAGAACAACACATAAGAGGTATTTAAAACTCAACCAAAGCAAACCAAAACTTGCGGAGCATACTGTTAGGAAACTATGGATATTGTTTGCTAAATCTCTGTAACTGGCCAAAACATTGTGACCAACTTTTTGTGTTTTTAATCAACAATCTCTAGAGTTTATTTAGGATCAGGATCACAAGGAGAGATTGTCATACTGAAGCACTAACAGGTGCACCCAAAGATTTTCTGATTTTGGAACTTTGGATTTGTTACCTATTATCATTAGGATATTTTCCTGCACCATAAGGATAAATGTTAATTTGTGCAATACTGGAAGCCATTTTAATGAATTTCGCCCTGAAGATATGTAAATTGGTCTGAAACCCAAGGTTACTTTTTTTTTCTTCATATAAGACATAATTCAGCTTTGTGTAGAATTTCATAGTCCTCTCTCACCATTCTTTTACTCATTATAATTACTTCTGATTTTCTTTTTTTTTTTTTACTTTTTTTTTGAGACAGAGAGAGACAGAGCATGAACAGGGGAGGAGCAGAGAGAGAGGGAGACACAGAATCCGAAACAGGCTCCAGGCTCTGAGCTGTCAGCACAGAGCCCGACGCAGGGCTAGAACTCACGGACCGTGAGATCATGACCTGAGCCAAAGTCAGACGCTTAACCGACCAAGCCACCCAGGCACCCCATTACTTCTGTTTTTCAAAACATTTTTTGGAAACAACATGACCCCTCTTGTTTGCTCATTTATGTATTAAATAAATTTTTGATGTGCTCATTTTCATATGAAAGTCATGTATTTAACCTTTAAAAATTATATTTTGAAAAAACTGAAGGGTTGATACAATAATGCATAAATATGGCTTTTTATATATATTATATAAATATGTATTATATGTTTATATGTTAAATATAAATATGTATTTACATTTAAATATATTAATATATGTTTAATATTATTTTGCATTTGACAAAATACTAGCAAAACGAATTCAATGATACATTAAAAAAAATCACTCACCAGGATCAAGTGGGATTTATTCCTGGGTTCCAAGGGGGTTTCAATATTGCAGATCAATCAATATGATACATCACATCATAAGAGAAAGGGTAAGAATCATTCAATCGTTTCAATAGACACAGAAAGAGCATTTGACATCCATTCATGATAAAAACCCTCAGGAAAGTAGGTTTAGAGGAAACATAAAGGCCATATATGAAAAACCCACAGATAAATCATCTAATGGGGAAAAACTGAGAGTTTTTTCCTGAAGGTCAGGAACAAGACAGAATGTCCACTCTCACAACTTTTATGCAACACAGTATTAGAAGTCCTAGCCACAGCAATCAGACCACACACACACACACACACACACACACACACAATAATAAAAATAAAATAAAAATAAAATAAAAAGCATCCAAATTGGTAAGTAAGAAGTAAAACTTTAATTATTTGCAGAACACATAATAATCTATCTAGAAAACCTGAGGGGCACCTGGGTGGCTTTGTTGGTTGAGTATCCACCTCTTGATTTCTACTCAGGTCATGATTGAGCCCCATGTGGATTTTCTCTCCCTCTCTCCTGTCTCTCTCTCTGTCTCCCTCTCCCCCCATCCCTGTCCCCTGCTCACACACTCTCTCTCTCAAAAATAAAAAGGCAAGAAAGAATGAAAAAATGAAAGGAAGAAAGACTCCACCAAAAAATTCATTCAGTAGTCACAGGATACAAAATCAATGCACAGAAATCTGTTGTATGTCTATGCAACAATAATGAAGCAGCAGAAAGAGAAATTAAGAAAACAATCCCATTTAAAATTAAACCCAAAATAATAAGATACCTAGAAACAAACCTAACCAAAGAGATCAAAGAACATACTCTGCAAACTATAAAACACTGATGAAAGCAATGACACAAAGATGACACAAAGAAATGGAAAGACATTCCATGCTCATGGATTGGAAGAACAAATATTGTTAAAATCTCTATACTACTCAAAGCAATCTACACATTTAATGCAATCTCTATCAAAACACCACCAGCATTTTTCACAGAACAAACAATCCTAAAATTTGTATGGAACCACAAAAGACTCCAAATAGCCAAAGCAACCTTGAAAAAGAAAAACAAAGCTGGAGACATCACAATTCTGGACTTCAAGTGATATTACAAAGTTATTATAATCAAAACAGTATGGTCCTGGCACAAAAACAGATACACAGATCAATGGAACAGAACAGAAAACCCAGAAATTAACCCACAACTATATGGTCAACTAGTCTTCAACAAAGCAGGAAAGAATATGCAATGGGAAAAAGGCAGTCTCATCAACAAATGGTGGTGGGAAAACTGGATGGCAACATGCAGAAGAATGAAACTGGACCACTTTCTTACACCATACACAAAAATAAAGTCAAAATGGATGTAAGACCTAAATGTGAGACAGGAAACCATCAAAACCCTAGCATAGAACACAGGCTATGACTTAGGCCATAGCAACTTCTTTCTAGACCCATCTCCTGAGGCAAGGAAACAAAAGCAAAAATAAACTATCGGGATTACATTAAAATAAAAAACTTCTGCACAGTAAAGGAAACAATCAACAAAACTAAAAGGCAACCTATGGAATGTGGGAAGATATTTGCAAATGACATAGCTGATAGAGGGTTAGTATCCAAAATATATAAAGAACTTGTAAAACTCAACACTCAAAAGAGAAATAATCCAATTAAAAATGGGCAGAAGACATGAATAGACATTTTTCTAAAGAAGACACACAGATGGCCAACAGACACATGAAAACATGCTCAACATTATTCATCATCAGGGAAATGCAAGTCAAAACTACAATGAGATATCACCTCACACCTGTCAGAATGGCTAAAATCAACAGCACAAAAAACAACAGGTGTTGGCAAGGATGCAGAAAAGGGGGAACCCTCTTGCACTCTTGGTGAGAATGCAACCTGGTGCAGCCCCTCTGGGAATACAGTATGGAGGCTCCTCAGAAAGTTAAAAATAGAACTACCTTATGATCAAGCAACTGCACTACAAGGTATTTACCCAAAGAATGCAAAAATCCTAGTTCAAAGGGATACATGCACCCCAATGTTTATAGCTGCATTGTCTACAATAGCCAAATTATGCAATCAGCCCAAATGTCAATCAACTGATGAATGGACAAAGAGGAATATATATATATATATATAAATATATATATATATTTATATATATATACACATATATAAATATATATATATATATATATAAATGGTATATTATTCACCCACAAAGAATGAAATCTTGCCATTTGCAATGACATGGATGGAGCTAGAGAGTATAATACTTAGTGAAATAAATCAGAGAAAGACAAATATCATGATTTCACTCACGTGGAATTTAAGAAACAAACAAGCAAGGGGGAAAAATAAGAGAGAGAGCGACAAATTAAGAAACAGACTCTTAATTATAGAGAACAAACTGATGGTTACCTGAGGGAAGGGGTTGGGGGGATGGGTTAAATAGGGATGATGATTAAGAAAAAATATATATAATATGTTTTATGTTAAATATATATTATATATAGGTTATTTAATAAACAAATAATCTATATACAAGCCTATGTGAATTCTCATGGAGTATTCTAATATATTAAATTTTAACCTATTCACAAACTATAAGTAAAGGAAATTATTTCACTTTGTCTCTAGGATGTTAGTTTGGTAATTGGCCTGGCTTCACATTTAATGGTTATAAACATGATTTATTTTGTAATGCTGAGATTCAAATGTTCTCTAGATATATAATTCCCTCAACTTATGTAGTTCACTAAAAAATGAGATTTTACCCCAAACTCTTTCAAAGATTGCTGTATTTTTGATGCTCTAAAGATAATTAGAAGAATTAATAGTCATAGATCTTATACAGTTAATTGAATATAAGATCTGGATATCATCATTATAATCCCTGTTATAACCATTATTAGTTTTTAACAAATATAATTTATGAAGATCACTTTAGATACTTAAAATTATTTTTTAAAGTTTTTTTTTTAAATGTTTATTTATTTATTTATGAGAGAGAGAGAGACAGAGTAAGTAGGGAAGGGGCAAAGAGAAGAGAGAAGGAGAGATAGAATCCCAAGCAGCCTGTGCATTGTCCGTGCAGAGCCCAACACAGGACTTGATCCCAGGAAATGTGAGATCATCACCTGAGCTGAAATCAAGTCAGATGTTTAACCAACTAAGCCACCCAGGCACCCCTATTTTTTAAACTTTAAGTTGGCATTTAAATGGTTCAACTGTTATTTGATTACATTCTAATTTCACATACCTAAAGTTAGTAAGACTTTTATACCTTTATAGCTATGATGGTTAATCACTTTGAAAAATTTTTTAACTGTTTTAAAATTGTATTTTGGGGGGCAACTGGGTGGCTCAGTCGGTTGAGGGTCCGACTTCGGCTCAGGTCATGATCTCGCAGTCTGTGAGTTTGAGCCTCGTGTTGGGCTCTGTGCTGACAGCTTGCAGTCTGGAGCCTCCTTCCAATTCTGTGTGTGTCTCTCTCTCTGTGCCCCTCCCCCACTCATGCTCTGTCTCTCTCTTCCAAAAATAAATAAACATTAAAAAAAAATTTTTTTTTAATTGTATTTTGGATGCAGGGCTTGATCCCACAAACTGAGAGATCATGACCTGGGACAAGATAAAGAGCTGGACGCTTAACAGACTGAGCCATGCAGGTGCCCCAAAACCTATTATTTTTTTTTCCTCTAGAATTTATTATACTTACTACATTGTCTGCATGTCTGCTATTTAATTTAGCTTAAAATTATGGGCTTAAGATAATAAAAAGTTTAAGAAACTTTTTGTAGTATATGCTTTTTGAGATAGTTAATAAATAAATTGTATATACTTAACTAATTTTTAGTAAAATGTTACCTTTTTAAAATATTTCTTTTTAATGTTTAAATTTATTTTTGAAAGAAAGAGAGAGAGAGAGAGAGAGACAGAGACAGAGAACAAGAGGGAGAGGGGCAGAGAGAGGGAGGCACAGAATCCAAAGTAGGCTCCAGGTTCTGAGTTGTTGGTACAGAGCCCAACATGGGGCTCGAATTCATGAACTGTGAGATCATGATCTGAGCTGAAGTCAGTCTGAGCCATCCAGGTGCCCCTAAAATGTTATCTTTTAGGTGTAGTATTTTTCTTAATCTGCCTGTGGTGCCATCAAGATACCACACACTGGGTAGCTTAAACAACAGACATTTATTTCTCACAGTTGTGGAGGCTGGAAAGTCCAAGATCAAGGTGCCAGCAAGGTAGGTTTTATTCTGAGGCCCTTCCTCTTGGCTTACAGGTGGCCACCATCTCTCACTGCGGGCTCACATGACCTCTTCCTTGTCCACTGGTGGAGAAAGAGAGAGCACTCTCTCTTATAAGAAAACCAATCCCACTGGACTAAGATTAAATGAGATCATAAGAGTGAAGCCCTGGGGCACCTGGGTGGTTTAGTCGGTTAAGCCTCTGGGCTCTTGATTTTAGCTCAGGTCACCACTTGCATACATGCGTGTGAGCTCCTTCTGTCTGTCTGTCTGTCTGTCTGTCTGTCTCTCAAAATAAATAAACTGAAAAAAAAAAAAAAAGAATGAAGACCTAATTACTTCCTTTAAAGGCTCCATCTCCTTATACAAACACACTAGGGGGTTAGTGCTTCAATGTATAAATTTGGGGCAGACACAAACATTCAGTCCATAAAAGTATTTTTTAAGGTATTTTGTATTCTAGTATTCCTTCATTAAAAGAGAAATCTGTTTTGTTTGGAAACTATTGAGCAGGTTATAAGGGAATGCTCTGCAGAAAAGTACTGTTTACACAAATCTGTGGAGAATTCTCATGTACACATGTAATAGCAGCAAAACTTTTTCCCTATAATCCAGAACTTTTGGATTCAAATTCAAGGTTTACACTGAAAAATGTTGATACATCATAACTCCTAGTGTTACTATTCAGATACTAATAGCCACTAGTTATATTTACTTAATACCATATAATTTTAGAAATGATGTCAAAAGTTGTTGAACATGAGTCACTCAAATGACAGGAAAAGAATTCTTTGTAAAAACTGTTTCAACATCGCGATGTAAAGATACAAAAATAAAGCTCTTCACTCTCTCCACCCTGTTCTTAAATTCACTGTTCCCTCCCCACTGTTCCATTCTGAATTTGCACAAAGTTCAGACTCAAGCATGAGATTTGCAGTGAAGGCAAGAGTATTAGTCAAGGTTCATCCAGAGATGCAAACCCGTGGGAGATTATATCTATAAGCAAATATATGCCTTTTTGTTTATGTAATTGTGGGTACTGGCTACGCAAGTGGGAGGCCTGTTGGGAAAGCCATCAGGAAAAGAATGTTGTGAGCCAGCTGGAACCCCAGGGGCAGGAGCAAAAGCTTATGATGACCACAGGTAGGAAGCTCTCCACTCAGAGAGACTTGAGCATGTCTGAAAGGATTTCCAATGGATTGATTCAAGTCTATACAAGATAATCTCCCATGGGATCAACTTAACTGATTAGCAGCTTTAATCACATCTGCAAAATTCCTTCACAGAATTCTAGATTCTAGAAGGATCTAGATTAGTGCTTGATTCAATAACCAGGAGCTGCTGTGTGTGTACATTACGAAATGGTTTTAACTCCTGACTCTTCCACTGATATTCATGCAACCTTAAGCTGGTATGAAACTCTGACTTTTAATTTCTACATCTGCGAAATGAGAACAAGATCTGTAGGACAGAATTGCTGTGAGGATTAAAAGCTCATTATAAGTGATAGCTATTGCTATTAGGAATTCATAGTTTTAAGAGAAATTTGACATATGTTAAGTAATTTCTCATTGTTATCCTGAAAATTATAATGCTTAATATATACTTTCCTATGGGAAATAGAAAGGATAGCAATTATATAGCAATAAAATATCAATCAATAACAATAAAAATTGATAAATTGCCAAAAAAGATAAGCTTTAAAAAGCATATGCATGTAATACAGAACTCAAACAACTATTTAAGTATCTAAAACACATATTCACAGCAAATAATTTTTAACTCTGAAAACTAAGTTCAGATTTTCAGAAGGGCAATGTGATGTTAACTGTATAAATAGAACAGCTTGCTTTATAAATCATGCGGTCAAAAAGATTTCAAGTATACCCTATCTCTTTGATGCTTTTCTTTTCTGATATATTTGCTAATATAATGCATGCCATTTTTCATTCAAGAAAAGGAGTAAGACAAACAATACATTTGATGTAATGAAAATCATAATTTCAATTAAAATGTTAGTTTACCCCAGGTTTTCCTAGGAAGACCGTAGCTAAGGAACCATTGGTCTCCAGAATCCTCCTGCCAGCTTCCTTCCCAACATACAAACATACATTTAGTTTTATTAATGTTTTAAAATACTACACTTGATGCCTTGCCTCAAACACAGAAATCTGAATGACCATATTTCAAAACTGTCAAAGGGTATCTTATTATAGGATAAAAAAAAGCGCAGTATAGCAGGGACATGAGACAATGGTGAGAAAAATATTGTAGGGAATGCATTTTCTCTTTAGGAATAAAATGTTAATTTGTTTCTGTGTGGGTGGAGTTGAGTGCTAAGAGGTAGAGTAGTGGGTCTCCCAGGGGCAAAGGGTATTTATTAATCCATAGTGTTTAAATATTCTGTAACTCATCTGTGACTAAATTGCTGCTATCAGACTAAGTTTGCCATCTAGAATAACTCAAAAAGCTTAATAAAATACAAAGAAAAGCCAAATGGTAGCATCAGAGAGCAACCAAATCAGCCCAAACTGAAGGGACCCAGGTCCTAGAGAACAGGAAAGGCATTAAGATGAGCCTGCAATGATTGTAATACCAGAAAGGTCAGAGAGTGAGCCGAGGAGGAGCCCAGTAGGCTTGACCCACAGGGAACAGTGTAAATGATTAATGGAATCTGGGGTTCCCATGAGAAAGAGAGGTGGGGGCCTGCCAAGATTCTGCTCAAAATCAATAATAAATAACAGCGGCAACAAAAGAGCAAGAATAGAGGGGTAAAAAGATGAGGGAAACTGCCCCAAGAAAATATCACAGTTCTTTGCTTGGTTATCAGAACTGAGCTAATTTTCCTGTTTGGAACCTAGGGAGGCCTAGGAGGAAGGACCCTGTAACACCATGGAAGTATATACTGTGGTATATACTTAGTCTTTAGTCCTTTCCCAAAGCGACCTATGGTTATTCACTCAGGTGACTGTATGTCCCAAACTGAGGGAATCACCAGACATTTTAAGAACTACTAGACATCGAACACCAGTCAGTTTTGCTGTCTTTAACCCACACAGCCCCAGAATCTAGGAATTGTCCTGAGAAGAAAATCAGCCACATGATGGGTACACTCCAAATCTCAGCCTCCCAACTCAGTGCTCCTGGTGTCTATTTCCTCGACAGCCTGTGATGTTGTCAAACAGATCATCATTTTACCTGGCTTTTCTAGTTGTTCTAAATAGCAGTCCTGGTCCCACACAAGTTACTCCATCCCATGTAAAATGAAGTCTCATTCAGCATTTTATCATCTTATGGAAACATGTATTCATTCTTATACTCTTTTTTTCAACAGATATTTGTTTAGTGACTATTACAACATAGTATAAGCTCAGAGTCCGGGAAAAGTCTAAAAATACACTACCCAGAAAGACAAGGAAATATTTGGCATTTACAGATATCATGTAACAAAGCGCCCTGTGTTCCTCACACTTCGGACAATACTCCCATCTCCTTTTCCCTCATCTACAATACTCATAACTATATCTCCACAATTTGCTTTAAGACTATCAAATTTAATTTTACTAAATTTATATCTATTATCATTATTTTTATCAGTCACAATAAGCCCTTGTTTCCATCTCTGAGACTCCAAACCCATATCTCCTAACCTAACCGCATCTCCTCCTGCCATTCTCCAATTTGTAAAACCATTACACTAAGCCCTCTGGACTCAAGGGCCATTCAATACCCCATGTCTTCAAATATGTCACTGAAGGTTCCCTTTACCTTTTTTTTTTTCCTTTACCTTTTTTTTTTTTTTACTCCAACTGAAAAATGCTTCTTTCCTTATGGCACAGATTCCCACTCAGTCCCCAAGTATGATGGATAGTTTCTCTCCCACATCCTACTATCTCTAGGTATGAAGGCTGCTGAGTGCTCTTCATGTTGACATTTCCTATCTTTCCTCCCTCTCTCTTTTCTAAACTCACTGAGAGTAGATTTTCATGCCATCAGAGTATGCAACCCAATTCCCTCTTATCCCAGTCACCTCCATGCTTCACAATTCTCTGCACGTACTGAAATGTAAAACTGTATATTTATCTTTGCCTCAATTCCTCTCCTTCATTATCTATTTAATCCAATCCAATCCAGTCTTTTGGGACTCATCTCTCCATTGAAACAGCTCTTGCTGAGGTCATGAATACTCTCCCATTGTTAAAACTCTTGAGTTCTCTATTCTCATCTTCCATGGTTTTCAAGCAACATTTGGCACCCACCATTGATCAATCCTCCTTAGAACACTTTTGTTACATGGCTCTCAGATATCAAATTCTCCTGCTTTTTCTCCTACATCACTGAGTGCTCTTTCCATGTCCTTATCCCCCTCTTCTATTTCCCTTAGTTCCCACTCCCTGCTTTTCTACTCTGTTTTTATGACTTTGGGGGTTTTTGTTTGTTTTTATTTTAAGATTCTACATAAATGATAGTTTGCAGTATTTGTCTTTCTCTGAGAACCTATCCATGTTGTAAATGGCAGGACCTCCTTCTTGTGGCTGAATAATATTCTATCATGTGTGTGATGTGATATATATATATATATATATATATATATATATATATATATATATATATAACGTGATATATATGATACATACGATCATATCTTCTTTATCCATTCATCCACTGATGGAGACTTAGATTGCTTCCATATCTTGGCTGTTGTGAATAATGTTGCAATACACATGGGAGTGGAGGCTCAGTCTTTTATTTGTGCTCAATCATGAAATGACTTAGTCTTTGGACTCCTTTTCTTATCGATCAATAGTATATCCTCAGATGAGCTCATTCAGTCTCAGGTCTTTAAATACCATCTATAAGTTGATGATTCTTTAATCTCTGTATCATGCCTGGACATCTCCTCTGAGCTCCAGCCTCACACACCCAACTGCAAACTGAATTCCCCATCTCTGGAACTTTCTCCAGTCTTTCCTGTCTTAGTAAATGGCAACACCTTCCTGGTGCTAAGGACAAAAACCTCTGTGTTATCTTGGACAGATCTCTTTCTCTTCTACCCCATACCCAGTTCCTTGACAAACCTTAGCAATTCTGCCTTCAAATCCATATCCAGATTATGGCCACTTCTTACCACTTTGCTGTTAATATCTCAGCAAATCATCATCATCTCTCCCCTGGATCACTTCAATAGCTTCCATCCTTGCCCCTGGTCAATTCATAGTACAGTAAGTGGTCAGAGTAATCCTTGTACAGTATATATTAAATCATGTTGTTGTGCTCAAAGGCCACTAGTGGTTTCCTGTGCAGAGAAGATTTTGAGCCTTCACAATCATCTCTAAGGCACTATGTAATACCCATTTTCCTCTCCGACTTTACTGTGTACCTGTTCCCTGTCCTGACACCAGCCTTCTTCCTTCTAACAATACAGGCACACTCCAGCCTTTGGGATTTTGTACTTACTAGCCCATTTTCAATAATGTCTTTCTCACCCTTCTAAGTATCTATATCTCTTTCACTCCTTCATATCTTTCATTAGATATCATCTTATGTGTGAGGTCTCCTATATCACTGTATTTTAAATTGCACAGGCTGTCTCTGTCTCTGTCTCTCTCTCTCTCTCTCTCTCTCCCCCCCCCCCCCCACACACACACAACTAGCACTCCATATCCTGTTTTATTTCTATTCATTGCTGTTATCCTCATTTTTTTTTTTAATTTTTTTTTCAACGTTTATTTATTTTTGGGACAGAGAGAGACAGAGCATGAATGAGGGAGGGGCAGAGAGAGAGGGAGACACAGAATCGGAAACAGGCTCCAGGCTCTGAGCTGTCAGCCCAGAGCCCGACGCGGGGCTCGAACTCCCGGACCGCGAGACCGTGACCTGGCTGAAGTCGGACGCTTAACCGACTGCGCCACCCAGGCGCCCCTGCTGTTATCCTCATTTGACAGAGTATATATTTAAACTTTTTGTTTATTGTCTCTTCCTACACTAGAATATAAGATCTATGAGGAAGAATTTTTCTCCATTTTGTGTACTGCTATCCTCACTATTGAGGATCATGGCACAGTAGGCACTCAACTTTTTTTTAGTTATTGATCAAAAGAACTAACAAATTCTTAGGAGTATAAAGCCATTCTGAGTGCATCCAAAAAGAGATACCCCATTGGTAAGTTTAGTGGCATTTTCCATGTATAGATGGATTTGGTGTGATATATACATAGTCAAATTAATCAACATTCCTCAGACCACATTTTCCCAGTGAAGCCTTTTGAGAAGAGGTATACTTTTTTTTTTCTTTTTTTTTTTTTTTTGTCAGAAAAAAGCTTGGGCCCTGCTGACAAGCTGAAAAGTTGCAGCTTTATAGTTCCACCTACACACCAATGCTGTCCATTCATTTTTTAATGTTTTTCTCACTAGCAGGTGCTCCCTCTTTCTCTTTTTCAAATGTTTATTTATTTTGACAGAGAGAGAGCTTGGGCACAAGTTGGGTGGGGGGGAGAGGGAGAGAGAGAGAATGGGAGAGAAAGAATCCCAAACATGTCCCATGCTCAGCATAGAGCCCGATGAAGGGCACAATCTCACAACCATGAGATCATGACCTGAGCCGAAATCAAGAGTCAGATGCTTAACCGGCTGAACTACCCAGGCACCCAAACAAGCTCTCTCTTAATTCGTCAATGTTATTAAGTTATTCTCCATTCACTCAGCAACTATTTATTGAATATGCACTATTTGCCAGGAACTGTGCTGATTGTTGGGGATATACTGTTCTTGCTGTCAGGGAACTTATCATTGCATTTTTCTCCACATTGTGTGATGATAGCACCTCTTACCTACAGCCTGAGTAAAATCGTGTAAAATTTTGTGGTTATTTGTGGAAATCCTGATACATATATCATTATCCTTAACTGCTTTGGGTCTATCCCAAAATAAATACCCCCAAATAGATGATGTGATCTAATGTAGCTGCCATAGCATTGCAACACAGAAGACCTTAATCCTATTTCCTATAATGTGATTAAGTTTTGTAGGAAGAAGGAGGGTCTCCCTTGGCCTCAGTTTCTTCTGAATTTGCCTCAGTTTCTTCATCTGTAAGAAAAAGTTAGTTATCCCTATTAAGTACAAAAGATTTTTGTGAGGATAGTTAGTAAAATGCACTACTCAGTGTAAATCATCACTGAAATATGTTATAAAGTACTATTTCAATTGGGAAAGAGTACTGTGTGATGTGACAAAGACTGAGCTTTGGAAGGAGATGACCTTGGGGTCAAATTCTAGCCCTGGGACTTAGCAGCAAATAGAAACAAAATGCCATTTAATTTAGAAAGTTAATTTGAGGATTTGAACGGACATACTTTAGCACCTAGCACAGAATTGGGCACAGCATAGATGCTGTTCTCAACTTTTTGTTTGCTGCAATATTTTGTTGCCTGACCACTGTAATTGCTACCTTCCTCCATTTTTAAAATATACCTCAGCTTCTCAATCATAGAATGGGGAAACTATATCAGACTGGACTCTTTCACAAGGCCTCCTCAGAAGAATTACATTAATAATGGACTGTGATGCCTAGGCAAAAGTCACTATAATCACACCCTTGAGGGCAGTGCTTTGACTGTCTTTATTTGATTTTTGCATGGTCAACTCTGAAGGGAGAGACAGAAAAATCACATTCGGGAAAAGCTCTTCAAGGCAGGACACCAGGAGAAAATAAGAATAATGAGGTAATACTAACTGTAAAGTAAACCAGGCAGAGCGCCAAGAATTTTCATGCAGAGGGGGACTGGAGACAATCAGCTCTCACATACCTACAGCTTCCAGTTCTTTTCAAATGGCAAGAGACAAAGAATAGTCTTCTCCAGCAATTTTTAAAAGTCAAAGCCAAACAAGCCCCCTCACCACTGCCGTTAGAGGACATCCCCTCAGAGGTCACCAAAGGCCTCAGATCACCTGCTCTACTGACATCATTCTAGTTACATGGTGAGAGGTTTACAGTTTGTGGAAATTTCAATTCTACATTAATCTAGGGTCAAGGATACTCTCCCAAGCAAATGGAACTGGAATAATGAAATGTTTAAGTCATTTTATCACAATTGGGCTGTACAGACTTAGTGCCTTCACTCAAAGTTCCCAGAACTGGGAGGGTTCTCTCTCCCCACTCATGTCAAGTACTTTTGGTCTTTTGAAATGAAAAAAAAAATAAGTAAATAAAAAGCAAAAAAAAAATAAATAAATAAATACATACATACATACATACATACATAAATAAAACCTTATAGTATAACAGCTAGAAATTAGCTGATGTTTTAGCACTCTGAGGCTGTCTTCTGACAATATTGCCAATTGCCTCTACACCAGCAGTTCTGTATCCATTTTAGAAGGCCTGGAACCAACACTCTGTTCCGTGATCTATCGTTTAATGCTTTAGAAACAAAGTGCTCCACTTTATGAACCAATTGATCAATCAGTTGCATTAATCTACTGGAACATTTTATTGGTTTCATGGCACTTCACTTAAAAACCAATTTGTGGGGATTTAGGTCTCACTCGGATAATTCAGCCTATGAAAGCCTAACCTCTTTTTATTCTCTGGTCATATTTGAACATACAGAAGTATAACAATGAGTCGTATTATTCCATGTCACAAGCTCAAAATGTGATTGTTATAAAACTGAAATTTTACTTCTGCCCTTCAAAGTTCTAGGATTACTACGACGTGGTACAACAAACAGGATTAGGAAAATAGCTGTCATTTATGTCTATAAATATTTATAGTTATTTTCAAAATTATTGCAGAAAGGTAATCCATCCCGGCTTAAGACATTAAATACTGAGCAGTTTGCTAGCACTCGAATCAGGAACTTTTGATCCCTGATACGTGGCAGTTGATATTTACCATATTGTTCAATAGGTATGTCTTTATGTAAATTCGGCTTTGTTCTTTGCCTGGTTGTTTGAGGCTTTGTCCATATGCTAGTCATTTGCTGCCAGCCTGATGCTTGCTTGCTTTTTGTTGATTGATTCAGAGTTAAACAAACAGTTTTCTTCTCTCTCATCCATCTCTTGCCCAGTCTGTCTTAAGCTCATTAATTGTGTGGCCCAGTGACCTTTGAGCAGATCAATCTTCCCTTCAGAGTCATCTAGTTACCATATTTAAAATCTGTATTACATACTTTGGGTCAAGATAAAGTTTTCTAAAAAGTGCTTATGAACTGTTTTCTCACTAGAATAGAAAAGGGCTGTGATTTTCTACACAGCACAGAGACAGGAAAAGCTAGGGATATTTTCCTCTGCTGGTTCCAGAAAAAAACGGGCTGAAGACCTCAGGGTTTCCTTTGTCTCGCTATGATCACACACATATTGCTAATGGCCCGAGGCACTCATACATTTCAGGGAGCTCTCCAGCCTTCTCTTGAACTAATTCCTTCCAGAGCCTCTGTTCAAGTGTGACTCATCACTTTACAAAGCCACTGCCTCTCTGCACATCTCCTGCCAAATGTGGAGGGCATGTCTTTCCCATTGGATTTCTGCCACTTCTTTCATACATTTGACGTAATCTTCTTTCCCATTGTTTTTGTGCATCAGATTGTGAAAATTACGGACAAAAAAAGTGGAGGAAACCTAAAAACTTGCAAAATGACTCTGTTGAGATGCCTTCAGTTATCCTGGATATTCTTTGGCTGTGGAAATCTCCACTAGTTTGAATGGGGGGTTTTAATTTAGTTTTGCTTGTGCGTTTTTTGTTTGGTTTGGTTTTGTTTGATGGGAAACTGGGGTATTATACGACTTCATATGGATTGGGGAAAATAGGAGGGATTGGAGGAAACGTAAAAAATATAACTAGACATGTAGAAGTTAAAACAATTCTTTAAAAAAAAAATTAGAACTTTTAGTCAAATTGATCAACCATCTGAGCAGACACTAGACCTTATTAGAGATTTCATGGCAACAGAAATATTCATCACTTCCTGCCTCTGTCTGGACTTTCCTCCATTAATTATCCCCTCTCTTCTCAGTACTGTCAACCTTTTCCTTTTCACTGGCCTCATTCCTGCAGGCTAGAAACATGCTCAAGTCTCTCCCATCTTGGGAATAAATACTTCCTTAACTGTCTCCACTCTAGCTACTGTGCTTTCTCCTTTAAGATTTTTTTTTTTTTAGTTCAGCTTCTAGAACAAGCAGTCTACACCAACTGTCTCTCCCTCTTAATATTTAGTTCTTTCCTTTATTGATTACAAACGCTCTATCCCTACATTATTGCTGTGCCGAAGTGTGCATCTATATTACTAATTCCAACCTTATTAGTCAGTATTCTTGGATAAAAGTGACTGAAAACTTATTTCGATTCAGGCTAAACCAAAAGGGAAGTTACTTTTATTATTGTGGTTATTATTGTTATTTAGCTCCTTTACCAAAAAAGTACATAGGGAGAGCTAACTTTAGGTACAGCTGAACTAGGACTTACTGTCACTTTCCTGACTCTGCCTCCTTCTATTTTAGCATGATTTCTTGGCCAGTTAGTTCATGCTTCATGGTGGCAAACAGTGACAATGATCTCTAGATTCACCTTCTCAGTGCTCTAAATCTGCAGAAAAAGAAGGCTGTTTGACCGGATCTCCATGTAATTTTTAGGGTTAACTTTGGCGGACTCAGAATGAGTCACATACCAACTGTTAAGTGAAGCAGTCCAAGGCTCTGCAATATTCTGACTGGTTAAAGGCTGTGTCATGTGCATTCTTTGGAATTATGCAGAGCTTTGAATTTCAGCTCTAATAGTGTTTATTCGTACTAAGGATATGACTACACTTACCGTGTCATACACTTTGCAGCTAACATCGGTTCTTTATAACAACCATGCAAGTTAGGCATAAAACATTATGAAGATGATAGATGTTTGAATAAATTAATTGACCCAACTCTAAAAATTAATAAAAAAGATCTAGGATCTAAACTCCAATTTGTTCAGTTTCAAAACTGTGCTCTTCCCACTGCATCATGCTGAAATACTACCCCTGAAGCATTCATCACAGAGTTAAGTACCTGCTTAACTTAGTCCCTTCTCTTTTCTCTGCCCATGCAATTTGGACCATGTCATAATTCTTGAATATTTTATCTTGAACGTCCCTCTATATCCCGGTTCCTGCTACTTTAAATGGTTTTATCTCTCACCATTTTTCCTGGGGTTATTCTGAACCATTTATTCTTCAACATACCAGGTTCCCCTTATTCGTCTGAAATTTTGAATATAAAATATTCATTCTGTCTGACTCCCTTTCCCCATGGCAAATTATTCATTTTCCAAGTGTGACCTCAAGCATTTACTTTCTTCTGTGTTCCTCTGCAGTTCATACATGCCTCCATTGTGGAGATTAGGATAGTGTAGTGGTTACTATATACTCTCCCCATTGTGCTGTGAAATCTCCAAGTCCAGGCCATGGATTGCGCCATTTTCTTTTCATATCCCCAGGGACACAGTGCAGTAGTTTCTAAGTGTTTGTTGAGTGAATAAATGTACAAAGAAATCAATTTCTTTTTCCCAAAGTGGCCCAAACTCCCTTTCCCAGCATAAACTTTGTTAGATACAAACAACAACAAGACCAAGTGACAGAGAGAGAGAGAGAGACAGAGAGAGAGAGACAGAGAGAGAGAGACAGAGAGAGACAGAGACAGAGAAGAGAAGGGAAGGGAAGAGAAGAAAAGAAATGCTGCCTAAAGACATTCTGCCATACACAGGAACTACAGAGAAACTCTTTTCTTATCTTTTACATAATTAAGTGATCAATGCTACACAACCAATTATTTTAAGGACATAGAGCGCTTTGGCCACTTGCCTTCTAATCTTGGTGGAGATAGGAAAAACAATCCTTGGCAGGCCCTTGAATTACCTTCCTTTTGTGTGCTTTGCTCTATCTTTATTGCTGTTGTAACTGCTCTGCTCTCTAGATCTGCATCAGCTTGGATTGTGAAAACATTCTCTCTCCTTCCCCACTTCCGTCTGCATGGGCCTCTGTGCAAACCACCTTCCACATGGCTGCAACAATGATATTACTAAAGCAAAACAAAACAACAAGTTCTCCTACAGTTCTCTCTTTTCTGTAGTACAAACTCCAGACTTCTAAAATGACAGAGCTGTTCAACACTCTTAGTTCACCTTTTTGGCGCCTTTCTTTTTCTTATTCTCACATGCACATCTTCTATTCCAGCCATACCAAAACTATTCAAACCATTCTGCAAGTACCTACCACTTCAAGTCTCTTTACTTTTCTTGTGTGCTGCTTTTATCTGAAATACTCTTCTCACTTTGTCCACTGGTGACTACAAGGTCATAATCATCATCGCAATCATCATTTTATCCACGAAGCCTTGTCAGATCCCCCTACAAGTAACTAACTGCTTCTTTCCCTTTCCCTAGAGGTACATCCTTTTATCAAAAAGCCTACAATACTTTATTTCTTGTATTTTTTTATTTTTATCTTTCCCACTAGATGATAAAGCCCTTATCAGCAGGGACTGTGTCTTATTTATCTCTTATTCCCTGGTACCTAGCCCAGGGCACAGAACATAAATCTTTGGTGGTTGGGATGAAAAGAAGGAAGAAAGAAAAGACAGAAACACAAAGAATTAAGTTGACTTTCACTTTTGTTTCAGGCCTTTGAGATTCAAATCCCTACAGAGAAAAATTTCTAATCAAATAAAGGAGAGAAGACTGGTCTATATCAAAATTGCTTTTGCCAGCAAGAGTGTTTGCTGCAATATAGTAAAGTATATATACGCATGGATTAATTTGGTCTTGAGTCTTCACTTACAAGATTTTAATTCTCCCAGGAATTGCCTTTCCTTTAGCTAGCTTAAAAACCCATTGATAATGGCTGGGGAATAAAATCCCAAAAGTCTGCGTTTTTACTCTGTGTGCATAAATAAATAAATAAATAAATAAATAAATAAATAAATGAGTTATTTTTGTTACATATGCACCAATAAGTTGACGTGGTTCTTAATGAGAAACAAATGGAAACATAAAAAATACTTCCTGTCTTAAAGTCGATACTAATTGCTTTACTATTTCTTCAATGTATATTTTGTTCCTGCATCTAGTAGACACTACTGAATTCTTTATTTTTTTCTAGAAAATCTTTTCTCTTTTAGCATGTGTGATGCTACTTTCTTGGTTGATGACTGCCCAAGATTGTTGAGGGATGCCTGGGAAGACTGAGTCTATTCTTCTGGACTGAAGAATTTAATTCGACCATTGATGCAAGGCTCAGAATCTCAGAGACCAGAGAGATGAAGGATAAGGTCAATTCTTTTGGATGGTTTCACAAGGAAGTAGAGCCCCCTACTCAGATACTGAACCCTACAACACCAGAAGGTCACCCAGATATTTGGGAATGAAAACCAGAGCACTGCACAAAATGCTTATTCCCTCTTTTATTCTTTTTTCTTTGGATGAGAGATCATGAGGAAGCCATATAAGTTCACTGTTGTCTCACTTGAAAGTGAACCTAATACATATTCAATAAATTGAATGATAGTTTGTTATATTATTTTTAACATTATTTAAATTTTAAAAACATGATGCTCCTTAGAAGCAAATTTATGTTAGTTTTATATATTTCTATATACCTTTAAAAGGAAACCCTCTGAGACAAAGCATATATATTACATATACTTAAACACATATATAAATACCTAAATTATTATTTATGGACCTATAGTATTCATCAAAACACATAGTTAAAACTTAAGTTTTCTGAATCAATTTTCAAAATGACCAAAATATATATATGTTATATACTACACATATGTGTGTATACATGCACACAAATAGCTATATATGCCCAAATGATTTTAGGATAGTTTTAAAATATAGCATCCACAATACATCAGAAATTATAACTTAAAATATTGATTATGCATAAATGATTCAAAATAGAAAATTAGAAATACTTATCTTGGGAGCAGTTCTAATCACTTCCAGTTTGTCACTGCCCCATTCAAATCAATGTTTGCTTAAACTCTTAAAACTTAAAAAAAAAAAAAAGAGAAATATTTAGCTTTTTTTGGTTCAGATTGCTAATATATACTCAACTCAATTTTCTTAATTTCAAAAGTAATGTTTCTCATTCACTAGTTTTCTCACCAAACATTGGAGGAATATCATGAAATAATTCATTGAACAGACTATTTGGTATTCTGTAGACTGAAAGTGGAAGTGGATTTAAACACTTTGAAGCCTTATTCATGCCCAACTGATTTACCACTGAGACTTTACATGTTCTTATCTCTCAGATCTATCTCCTCCACCAGAACAAGTCCTTTGACTGAACACCAATAGTTGTACAACATAGCTGTGAGTTTTCTTTTAAAAGTGCTTCCAAACACAGTTAATCTTTTTTTTTTTTTAATTTTTTTAATGTTTATTTATTTTTGGGAGAGAAAGAGAGACAGAGCATGAGCAGGGGAGCGGCAGAGAGAGGGAGACAGAGAGTCTGAAGCAGGCTCCAGGCTCCAAGCTGTCAGCACAGAGCCTGACTTGGGACTGGAACCCATGAGCTGTGAGATCATGACCTGAGCCAAAGTCGGACACTCAACCGACTGAGCCACCCAGGTGCCCCCCAAACACAGTTAATCTTAAATTTACTTTTCATGCATTTTGCATCAAACACTAACAAAAGAGACTGCCTTCCACTGGAAGCTCCTGGCTTGAAACTCTACTTAGTAACTTTGAGTACAAATAAGTAATCATGTGTTCAATTTTACGTGCTCAAAGACAAAGTAGAGACAGGAAGAATTATCTATGTGAAATTGTAGCTAAATTTCACATTGAAACCTTGCTAGTTTCCTGTCAAAATCCACCTCTAAAACAAACGTAATGACAGCACATGAATCCACACATTAATGTGAAATATTCACAGAAATGAACATCCAGCAACAGGACACCTTCCCAATTTAGTTTTAAAGGAACCATGGGGAGTACTTTATGGGCTCACGAGTGAAGGCAATAGATAGGCCACTTTATGATCTTGGAACAGGTACCACATATTCTGAAATTGCAGTGTTTTCGTGATTTCAGCAAAGACAAAGCGTGCCCTATGCGTATCTCATGGTGACTTGGAGTAAAGCCAAAGTACACAGCACAAGAGTTCTGAGGGTTAAATCATCATATAATATCAACCTGAACAACACGGTGATTCAAGTCATTTGCCCTAAAAACCACTTAGAAATAAACTCAGGTAAAGCTGGTTAGAACAAGTCTATCACTGTTTGTAGGGAGCTAAAAATGTGGGAATTTAGTTTCTCAGAGGCACTCTGAGTATACATGTAAACAAATGCAGTGTCTAATTATCAAAAACTAAGTCTCTTTAATAATAGGCCATCTAGGTTCCCCTGAGGTCAGTCTTCTGACGTGTATTTAAAACACCCGTGTATTTCTAAGTCGGTAAAAAGCAGCATAACAAGTCACCAGAGGTAGTCTCTCCTGAACTCCAAAATAAGCCAAAGACTGAAAATATCATTCAGCATTTTTAAAATACTTTATAAATTTGAATTCATACTTAAATAGAAGTCACTCTTGCTCAGAAAATCTGAGAAATCTCAGCTTAATAACTATTTTTTTTACGTCCGTTAATGGGGAGCAACTGGAACTCACTACAAGTGGCTGCTGGTAATCAAATAAATGCACCTATTAAAAATACATGTACCCATAGCTCTGAAAGATTTTTGTTATTCATCAGTAAAAACCCTTTTCACGACTCCATTTGAACCCCCACAATCATCCATGCTCACCAACATCCAAACACAAAATGGACAAATATTTTCATCCTGTATTAAGCGATACCATAAAGGCCTGGGCATGATAATGAAGTGAGAAACATTTTACTGGCACATGGAGTGGTGTAAAAATAGTAATAACCTTCAACCACAAAAAGCTGAGTCAACTCACAGTGATAGTCATTTTCTGCATTAAAAATGAAATCAACATCATTGTAAAGATCGGAAGACATGGCAAGCTAAGATGGTATTTACCTTGAAATTTATCAAATAGAAGGCATTTCTGGTGAAAAGGAGTTAATCTTTTCAAATGCCTCCTGACATCATGTTAGAAACTGGAGGCATGTTGAAATATTCAACTCTGCTTGATTGTTAAAAGTGTCCTTCTGAAAGAGCTATATGTTACAAATATTTGTTGAAATCAGTCAAAATGCATACTATTGAACTAATTTAAACTAATTAGCCATTAGTACCCATGTATATTATGTCTTTGGAAAAAACCAACGTTGTAATAAAGCTGGAGGGATGATTACACAGCTCATATCGAGCTCTTCCACACCACCTACCAGTCAACAGGGCTGTAACCATGGGCTTTGCCCTTTGATAAGCAACATGGTAATTCTTACATACTTTTTGTGTGATAACTTCTGAGAATCCGTGAGAAGACGGAGTTTTACTTTCTGCTGCTAGAACTGCAGAACAGATACAGAAATGCACTCCACTTGTTATAGTGATGGAATGCAAATAGAGCCCCCTGGTTTAAGTGCTCCGGGGTTTGGACAACAAAGGCACGGATGTTTAGCCTCTGTGCCTTTTGAAAAATTATGCTTTAAATATTGATACAATATCTGGACATTTTGTTATATCTTCTAAAATAATCACGATTTGTACATAGAAAATTGTTTAAAGCCCTATTTCACAGTCCTTAAAACAAAGAAAAAAAAATCAAAGCTTTTTTACCAGAATATAATCAGGGGTCCTATAATTCAAAGATAGTTATCTGACTTCTACATGTCTTTGTTGACAACTAGCTATGAACCTGAAGTTGGTAAATCCTGTAACTACCAGATTCTTGAACTGCCAGATTCTTGAACTTCATCACTTAATTATGTGATGTAAAGATAAATTATAAATATAGATTAAGTGTGTTGAGATTCTCATAAGAAACTGTAAAATGCTGTGGAAATCAAGGATAAGAAAATATTTATTTGGACAAGGACATACTGACAAAACTACTTTTGAAACAATAGAAATATCTCCAAAAAGATGGAGTTTACATATTAAGCAAATAAAATATATTTTCAGAGAAATATGGAAGAAAGTTTAAGGTTTTGATATTGGCGTCACGACCTTATTTTCTTTAATGGTGTATGGTACAGATAAAGAATACAGAGGAATAAGGGTGCCTCGGTGGCTCAGCCGGTTAGGCACCTGACTTCAGCTCAGGTCATGATCTTGCAGTTCATAAGTTGGAGCCACTCATCAGACTCTGTGCTGACAGCAGCCTGGAGTCTGCTTCAGATTCTGTGTCTCCCTCTCTCTCTCTCTGCCCCTCCCCCATTCACACACTGTCTGTGTCTCAAAAGTAAAAAAAAAAAAAAAAAAAAATTAAAGTTTTTAAAAGAATATAGAGGAATAAATGCCTGAATTACAAAAATTTAAAAAAAAATGCTGAGGGAAAGCAAAGAAACCTTAAATAATTAGAAAGATATGCCTAGTTCATGGATCAGGAAGCTTGACATGAAGCCTTGACAGGAAGCCTGTCACTTTTGCTCAAATTGATCTAGCATTCCACAAAATCCTATCAAAATCACAACAGGATTTTCCTTTTGTTTTTATTTTTGGCTAGGACTTGACATTTAAAATTCACGTGGATATACAAAGAACATAAATAGTCAAAAAGCTTCAAAAACAACAAAATTGGAGGGCTTATACGACCTGATTTCAAAACATGTTATAAAGCTATGGTAATGTAAGACAGTGTGGCATTGGCATCAAAATAGATAAATATATCAATGGAGCAGAATAAACTGTCCAAAAATAGGCCCACACGCACATAAACAAATGGTTTTTGACAAAGGTGCAAAGGCAATTCAATGCAGAAAGAATAGGCTTTTCAACAAAAGGTGCTCAGACATTTGGAAATCCGCATGCAAGAAAATGAAGTTACATTCATATCGAGTACCATGTAAGAAAATTACTCAAAATGGACCATAGACTTGAATGTAAAATCTAAAACTGTAAAGGTTCTAGGATAAAACGTAAGAGAAGACCTTTGTGACCTTGGGTTGTCAAAGATTTCTTAGAACACCAAAAGCATGATCCATAGAAGAAAAAAATGATACACTGGACTCAAAATTAGGAACTTCCGTTTTTCAAAAGATACTGTTAGGATAACAAACAGATAAGCCACATTGGAGGAAAATATTTGCAAAGCATTCATAAAAGACCTATATAAAAGACTCTCAAAACTGAATTAGAGGTGCCTGGGTGGCTCAGTCAGTTAAGTGTGTGACTTCAGCTCAGGTCATGACCTTGCAGTTAATGGCTTTGAGCCCCGCATGGGACTCTGTGCTGACAGCTCAGAAACTGGAGCCTGCTTTGGATTCTTTGTCTCCCTCTCTCTCTCTGTTCCTCCCTTGCTCACACTCTGTCTCTCCTTCTCTAAAACAACAACAACAACACCTGAATTAAAAGAGGAAAAAAAAAAAAAAGAGGCCAAAGATTGAACATATACTTCACCAAAAAAGAAATAATCAATGATATGGCAGGTGAATCATGGCTTCCCAAAATTTATCCATGTGCTAATCTCTAGTTAAAAAAAAGAAAAAAAGACTTTGTAGATGTAAGTACATTAAGGAAACTAAGGATTTTGAGATGAGATTGTCCTGGACTACCTGGGTGGACCCTAAATGCAATCACATTTTCTTTATTAAGAGGAAGGCAGAGGAAGTTTTGACCATAGAAGAGAGGAAGGCCATGTGATGAAAGCAGAGGGAAGCAGAGTCAGAGAGAGAAGATGTTACACCACTGGCTTTGAAGATGGAAGAGAGGAAGGGGCCATGAGCCAAAGAATTCAAGGAGTACAGTTCTAGATGCTGCAAAGAGCAAGGAACAGGATTTTGGCTAATACCTTGGTTTTGTCTAAGTAAAACTGATTTCAGACATCTAGCCTCCATAACTGTGAGAGAATAACCTTCTGTTTCAAGACAACAAGTTCATAATAATATATTACAGCAATAGGAAACTAATATAGATGGCATAAAAGCACCTGAAAAGATGCCCAACATCATTAATCATGAGGAAAATAATTAATAAACCAACCATAACAAGTGTTGGTGAGAACGTGAAGGAACTAGAGCTTACACACCAGTGGTGGGGATGTGAAATGGCACCACCACTTTGGAAAACAGTTTAGCAGTTTCTTAAAAAGTTCATAAACATGCACCATATGATCCAGTCATTCCAAACCTAGGTATTCAGTCAAGAGAAAAGAAAGTAAACCTTCATACAATGACTTGCATGTGAATGTTTATAGCAACTTAATTTGTAATAGGTAAAAACTGGCAGTGACCCAAATGGCAATAAAGAAGCAAATGGATAAACAAATGATGGCATACCCATACAATGAAATAAAACCCAGATATAAGAAAAAAGGGACAAATGATACATGGAAAGCAATGGTGAATCTCAAAATAATAACTCTGAGTGAAAGAGGCCAGACCAAATAAAAGAGTATGCATGCTGCAAGATACTATTTATATAAAACTGTGTAAAATGAAAACTAACCAACGGTGACAGAAAGCAAGTAAGTGGCTGCCTGTGAAAAGGGCATGGAAAGGACAGAAAGGAAGGATTATAAAGGGGCATGAGGAAACTTTAGAGGTGACAGATGGTTTCACAGATGTGTACACATGTCAAAATTTACCAAATCGTAGCCATATGCAGCTCGTTGTATATCAATGATACTTCAATCAAACTATTAAAGAGATAAATAAATACAGGTATGTTTTTGATGATCTATTTTCACTCTAGGAGCTGGACCTAAATTTCAAATTCATAGAGTGTTGATCTTGAGGACATTTGTTTTTGCAGAGTATATAAGACGGCTAAAGGCTTTTAGATGCCTAAGTTTGTTTACTCATTCGATTTGTAGTCAAGTTAGCAATATTATTTTGTCTTAGTGAACTCTTCTTACACTATGAAATAATTTCCTGTATATAACACCTATTAATTAATGAGCAATGTTTAGTGTTCCAATTCACTAAAACTACCTCAAGGAGAATCAAATGGCTTAGTTGAATAGAAAAAGAAAATATGAGTTATACTATCTACAAGATGCCTAGAATATGAGTAATGGGTAGAACTACAGTAAAGAAAACAGTTAAGGCCTAAGTAAAGTTAACATGAAGTTTAATTATGTAAAATATTTGGGCATACAAAAATAAGTTACCTAGTTTCTATTCCACCCTAATTTCTGGTATTTCTACTCTCTCTTTATTTCATATTTATAAAACACACTTATGGAGTACCAACTTATATTTAAACACGCTACTTAGCTTCTAAGTACTTAAAGAGAAATAAGAAAGTCCATGCTCTAATGAAGCTGACAGGTTAGGCAGTGTGATCAACAATTTAAGAAAAAAGGATAAAATAAAACAGACCACAAGTTAAGGCTATGATGGCTACATAAAAGGACTTGCTGAAGGTAAAGGAATCATGGAATGGATAGTAAAAATGCAATCCTGATGAAAGCACACCTTTGGCTTAATTTAAACAAAAGTGGATTTTCTTGATTATATCACATGGTAATAATAATAAATGAAGTTATTAAAAGGACCACTTCTTTATTTCCTCCTTCTATCTTTCAGTTTTATGTGTAAGGAGTGTTTTGTCTACTACAGGTAGAATCTGGATGCCTGACTGATGTGGCCAAGCCATGGCTGCCCACAGTCATAAAAAGCTGCTGGGTTTTAAACCAAATCTACACAGTTCAGAAACATTCTTTTATAATGAATACTAAGCATGCATTTCAAACATTTAAACCATTCATGCGGATCCACTTTTCAAACAGCAAACTCAATAGCAATGTTCCCTATACCATTGAAACATGAGAAGACAAAACCATTCTCATTTTGCATTTCCTGTGTCAAAATAGTTCACCAAAAACAATTCTGACAATACCTTCAAAACAATTTATTTATAATTCGCAAACCTACTACTGCATTACAGAAATTATTACAAAATTTCCTGCCAAGAGTATAATAGTCTTCAAGGCACTTTTCAGAATGAACCATGTAAAATGGTGGCTGCCTAACCCAAGCTGAGCTAATGTGTCTCTTGTCAGAAAATTCCACTAACCGAAAGCCAAAAATTGAGATTAGTTTCAATCTGGTGGCTGAGGCCCTAACACAAAAGTCCTGGGCTGCCAGCAGCTGTACTTCTCACCATGAGAATAACAATGGCGACAGAATCCTGATGTGTCAAGGGAGGCAGAGCCATAGTGGGAAGGAAAGGCATTTCTCTCTAGTTTCCCTGGTTAAAAGAGAACTGCCTTGCTCCCTTATTTTTCTTAAAGCAAAGCTGCAAAAACTTTCTTGGATTCTAAGAGTTTAAGCCTTTTGCTTAAGCTAGTTTGAGTTAAAATTTTTACAAATTGGAAAACTTCTGCAAAATTAATAAAAAACAATATGAAAGACAAAAGTATATTAATAACCATTCTTCCTCTAAGGTATGAATTATCATATAGTTACAATAATTAAAGCAGTAGGATTCTAAGGATGTAATATAGACCCAGATTAATGTAAGAGTATTCAAAGCCAGAATCATACCACCTATGTATCAATGAGAAAGGATAAATTTTTTAAAAAATGTTACTAGGTCAAACGCTCCTCTAATTGGAAATAAGTATGCTCAGGTATCTTGACATCTGGCACTATAATAAATTTCCAATGTATTAAAAGTTGTATCTATGAAAAGTGAATATAAAAGTACTAGAAAGAAATTTATCTGGTTACTCATGTGAGCATGTGGCAAGCCATGAGGCTACAGGTGGAACTAAGAAAGGAAAATAAACTTGAATTTGAAAAATTCAAATTAAAAAAAATTTTAAACATTTGTATTTTTGTACATGAAAAAAATTGCAAAAAAGAAAGGTAACACACATCAACTAGGACAAAGACTAGATATTGATATATAAAAATAATATATTTCTTAAAAAGGACCAAAATGCATATACAGAAATGGGTAAGAACATGAGAGGGCAATTTTACAAAAACAAAGAAGGAAGGAAGGAAGGAAGGAAGAAAGAAAGAAAGAAAGAAAGAAGATAAAGAGGGTGGGGTGGGAGGGAAGAAGGGAGGAAGGGAAAAGAAAACAAATCTGTAATAAACACATAGCAAAATAGTCAACTTCATTTTAAAAGGGAATATAATTTTCAACTGTGAGATTAACAGAGATAAATAAATGACTAAATACAATAATGGTGAGGGTATAGAATATCCTTATGTGTTTTTAACTTAGATATAAATTTACATTGCTTTCCTGGAGAACAAGTTAGTAACTTAAAACTTAAAATATAGACTCTCTGACTCACTACTCTACTTCTAGGAATTTAATATAAAGATATAATTGAGTAAGTCTATAGGCATAAAAGGACCAGAAGCTTCACTAAAACCCTTTTTCTTAAAAAAAAAAAATAGAATAAAAATATATAATAAGTGCCCCAAAGCAGAGGATCTGTTAAATTATGACAAAAACATATAGTAAGTAGAATACAAGTAGTCATTAAAAGTGATAATTTAGGAGAGCCTGGGTAGCTCAGTCAGTAAAGCATTGGACTTCGGCTCAGGTCATGATATCACGGTTCCTGGGTTCAGGCTCTGTGCTGACAGCTCAGAGCCTGGAGCCTGCTTCAGATTCTTGGTCCCCCTCTCTCTCTGCTCCTCCCCCACTCATGCTCACTCGCTCTCTCTCTCTCTCTCTCTCTCTCAAATAAATAAAAAAACATTAATAAAAATTAGTGATAATTTAGACATATTTATTAATACAAGAATATATAAAATATATATTAACTAATAATGGAAATTTATAAAACACTATACTATTTTCTGAGAAGCATAGGGGCACCTGGGTGGCTCAGTTGGTTAAGTGTCCAACTCTTGGTTTCAGCTCAGGTCATTATCTCATGGTTCCTGAGTTTAAGCCCTGTGTGGGGCTCTGTGCTGACAGCTCATAGCCTGGAGCCAGCTTCAGATTCTGTGTCCCCCTCTCTCTCTGCCCCTCCCTCACTCGCATTCTGTCTCTCTTTCATAAGAAAAGAGAAAAGAAAAGAAAAGAAAAGAAAAGAAAAGAAAAGAAAAGAAAAGAAGTATATACATATGTATGTATGATATTTGGTACCCTAAGAATCGAACGCAGTAAGGAAAACACCTTTCCAAGCTATAAGCTTCATGGCAAATACCCCAGTGGTCTCAGTTTTCTGCTTACAGTGCATGGTAACAGTTTTATTAATTTAACTACAAAGAAGATTGCACCTGTTTATTCCTCTTAATTCTGATGAATTAGTTGCTGACCTAAAAGATGTTAAGCTCTGTGTTAAAATTAAGACTCTAGAGAACTGGCCTATCTTGTACGTGAGAATAGCAAACCTTTTTCTACATTATCCCATCAGCTCTGACAGGCTCTGTGAAGTCTCAGACTCAAATCTTTCCAAGTCAGCTAAGAGGATTAAAATATGGACACAGAAACATTAGCACCCAGCCCTGAGTTTAAATATCATGCAAGACCAGGAATCATTGGCTCATTCACAGCTGCTTACTGCTACCATTTACTTTTTGCCTCGCTCCACAACCCCCCGCCCTGCCCCGCTGTCAGGAGGAACTAGAAGGTACTACTCCACAGACAACTACAAACCACTCTTTAACACCGAAACTAAAATCAGTAAGACCAGATGGCTTAGAGACAGGGTGGGGGGTTGACAATATTTCTTATTCCTATTTTCCTCATTACTTTCTAAACTGTAAATCTCTATCTATCTTCTCCTATGTTCTAATACCCATTGCCTTCTAGACTTCCTTTTTCCTGACCCAAATTTCCACTCCATTACTTTTCCTAGATTCTTAATTTTATCCTCTTCAATTAAATTCGTGAAAAAAAAAAAATTCCTATCTTCACCAAACATTACCTTCTCTTCCTTTTCTCAACAGAAACGTTTCTCTGCCCAGCAACTGTGACAGAAACATGCATGCATCACTGGATCCCCCTTAAAAAAGAGCTTACTGATCAGCTGAAGGCAGTGTGGTGACCCACCATCTATAGCTGTCAGCTCCTTCCTGGCTGGCCAAAACTGAAGAGCATCCCCTTGTCTAAAGTCACACTTTTCTTGGAGGCAGGTTGCTAACTGAGCAAGGTAAGACTAAAAGGCCAGCCATTTTAGCCCAAATATGGTATACTCTGATGGACTGTGCTCACTAAGTTTTCCCTGCAGAGTTGGTAAGATTGTGTGAACTCTCCCTTGCAATTTAACTTCTTTCCTTTGTCAGACTTGACTTCCTCCCCCTTCCCTTCACAGGTGTTAATTCCTAATAAACAACTTGCCTTTTGAACTCCACTCAGTTCTGCTTCCAGAAACCCAACCTGTAATCATTAGTATTAGCAATGGTCCAACAAGCAATCGATGAAATGGGACTTGGGAGCGATTGTTCATCACCTGGCTGACAGTGAGGAGCCCTGATGGCAGATAAAACACACTTTGTAGAACTGTCCCCATGGGTAATAACCAAGAGGCATCTTTGGCTGAGGATATAACATCCCTAATCCATTTTAACAACAGGCTCTAATCATGCCTCGGAGTCATTATTCTACCAACCCTGGCACAGTACTTTCCATATATTTCTCTAGTATTAGACAGTATTTTGATTGTTCCAGAGCTTGAAATTGAAAACCTTACAGAAGTCAAAACTCAAGCAGATCTTGACTCCCACCTGTGTACCTGGCCAATCTGGGAAATCAGATCCCATTCCCAGCATTGATGTGCTTTATCTGAATTGGAAAGTGGTGTGAAGAGGCAGGGTCTCTTTGGGTCCAATTAGGTTAGACTCAGGTGCGAAAGCCACTATGGCTCTCCTACCTTGATAAGCATGATGGCAACTGTACCGGAATTCAAACTTCACCCAGAGAGGATGACACAGATGGCACCATTAGTAGATGAGGCAAATAGGAAAGTAGTTGGAGCTCTCTACAGAGCAAGTGACTAGAACCTGGGGACAATGTGTCAAAGCAAATCTGTGGAAATGCAAAAATGAAATCTAAAACATCCTCTTTTGTTTAACTCATCCATTCAGCCAAGTCTGATATAACCATACAACTTTGCTTAATGGTGTTATAAAAAGAAGTAGATGGCAGGACCATTAAGAGAAGAGAAGAAGAGGCACCTGGGTGGCTCAGTCGGTTAAGTGTCCGACTTCGGCTCAGATCATGATCTCATGGTTCGTGAGTTTGAGCCCCGCATGGGGCTCTGTGCTGACAGTTCGGAGCCTGAAACCTGCTTCTGATTCTGTCCCCCTCTCTCTCTCTGCCCCTCCCCTACTCATGTTCTGTCTCTCTCTCTCAAAAATAAATAAATATTAATTTTTTTTTAAAAAAAGAGAAGACTACCCCACGATCACTCCTGTTGTGTAGATGACCTCATGAAGGTAGCAACATAGAAACAGCTGTAACTAGGGGCCCCATTACTTTAGGAAAAGATCAGGAATAAAATCAATAGTGGTCTGGTCCCACAAGAGTGGGAGTGAGGTGAATAGAACACATAATTCAGAATAGCAATTAAGGATAGATTTAGATAATCTCCCAATTCCTTCCCAAATGTTACATGGGGGTGTGGGGAGGATGATGCTTGACTTACAGTTAAGATAGCACGAAGAACAATATAATACCATCTCAACTATACTCAGCTTCCAAGGGGATAATCAAAGCACCAATATTTTATCTATCCTCTGGACTTCACAGGGAACCTCTCACTCCTAGGTCTGCATAATGCTTCTAGTCCTAACTTATTTTTTTCTCCCTGAACTCTTCTGCTTCTCTGCAGCTGAGAGAATCTTTTATGTGTGAAGAGAGAATGTAACAGAAAAGACCTGCTTGCCTGTTAATGTCATTTCAACATATCAGCTAAGTATATGAGATGGCAGCTTTGTTCTCCCCAGTGGACTGTCGGTCTCTAAAGCAGTAGATGATCATCCATTTCTCTGCCAGATTGGGAGCACAAGCACTGCCTCAGGTCAAGTAGAACCCAGCACATCTGTTAATATGCTGAACATGGTCACTGTATAACATTTGATCCAGTCACCATCTTTCTTGACTATATCTTGTTATTGCTCCCCGCTCCTGTTCTACAACTTCTACCTATGCAATTGAAATTTTAGGTAAATAAGAATTTCTTTTTGTTAATTTCAAAGCATCCCCATTTTTTGGATATTGTTTTAAATCATAATCATATTTACTAGATCAGTCAGTCTTGTGTCATCTGCAAATCTTAACCTAGACACAGACATTTTCTTTTAAAGAGAGATTTACAAGAAGCCTGCCTAGAGGAAGTGAGATGCTCCAGATGACCTCTGAAAGTCCCTGCCAGGCTTATGTTTTGAATTTTCCATAACATTTCATTATGTAAAACAGACCCATTAGCTGTGTTTACTCAGGCCCAGGGAAGAAGATTGAGACAATTACCTAAAAATCTGCTGTGACTTTTCAGTAAATGTTATTAAAGAAAAAGTGGGAAATGGGGCTTGAGTTATCCAGGGTGTTTATTTCCATTGATCAAAGTCACAAAATAATTACCTCATTTCACTTTGCCTGATTACTTGTAAGTTCATGACAGATTTTATCTTACGACATAAAGAAAAGGAAATATGGTGAAACTACATAAAAACTGACATAGCAGAGAGCTGTCTGCTGAGCTTCCCTTATTTAAAGTGAAAGGACAGGGGTGTCTGGGTGGCTCAGTTGGTTGACCTTCTGATTCTTGATTTCAGCTCAGGTCATGATCCCAGGGTTGTGGGATCGAGCCCAGCGTTGAACCCATATTGGGCTCCGTGTGGGGCATGAAGCATGCTTAAAATTCTCTCTCCCATCCTCCCCCCCTCTGCTCCACTCGTTCTCTCTTTCTCTCTCTCTCAAAAAAAAAAAAAAATATATATATATATATGAAAGAACACTTCCATAAAGTCAGATTGTTTAAATTGTAAGTTAGATTAATGGGGATAAGCGACCTAATACATATTCAGTGCATACTGAACAAGAAATGGTAGTCAAAATATAACATGTCCTACCAAAACCTTAGTAACTTTACACCATAAAATTATGAAATGGCTTCTGTTAGTCCTTAGAATCATGCTCATAATGTAGAGCTTTACTGAAGATCATAAATAAAGGGTTAATAATATATGACATACTCTAGAGGGTACTACAAAGATCAGAAGAAAGAGGCATTTTAAAACTTTACTTAGAATGATTAAAAATTTACATGTGAAGTTAAAATTCACCTAGGGAAGCACAAGCTGATTAAGAAAATAAAATAACTAGTAAAAAAAAATTGGACTGTTATGATCCAAGACACTAATTTAAAATGAAACCTAACTTTTCTTTTTCCAGGGTTGACGGAGAAGTATCAAGTCACAAACCATGCTCATCATAATTTTCTATATATGGTACTGGTGAGGCTATTTACTTTCGGGCAAAGATCAGGAAACATTCCATGGCAGTGAGATCTCTTAATCTGTGAAACATTATCTCAGGGGAAATGGTAGAATCCCCTTCACTGGTCACTCACTGTTTACTTAAAAAGTACAGTGGACAAAATATGATAAGACACATCATGGGAAACAAATCCTTTTTAAAGGGAGAGGTAAGAACAAGAGATAAAAAGGGAAGCAAGTTCTGCTCAGTGCCCACTCTGTGAAAAAAGAGTTTCTACGCACTTATTTAATATCCACAGCCACTCTGGGAAAGCATGCTATGAACATTTTACAGATGAGAAAACTGAAGCTAAGGAAAGCTTGCTGAAGTCAAGAGTAGTTAGTGACAAAGCTTAGGTCTGTCTTACCCTGTGATGGTCAATTTGAAGCGTCAATTTGACTAGGGAATGGGATGGCCAGATAATCTGGTTAAACATTATTCTGGGTGTGTCTGTGACTGTGCTAGTGTTCTTGGATGAGATTAACATTTTATTTGGTAGACTCAGTCAGATTGCCCTTCCGAATGTGGGTGGGCTTCATCCAATTTGTTTGTAGAATAAAAGAGTAAAAAGTAATTTGTTCTGACTGTTTTTGAGCTAGGATATTGGTTTTCTGCACTTGAACTGGAACTTACACCATCAGCTGTCCTGGGTTTCTAGCTTTTAGAAGGCAGATCACAGAACTTGTCAGCCTCCAAAATCATGTGATCAATTTGCTCATAATAAATCATATATATATATATATGTAAATATAAATATTATATAGTATATATCATATAGCTCATACTGGTTCTACTTCTCTGGAGAACCCTAATATGTGCCCTTAGGCCCATGGTCCCCTGTTCTGAGAAGAAGGCATGTTAAAATGACTATCACAAAAAAGTCAAGTGCAGCAGTATTTAATTCTCTACCCTGCTAGGCACACAGTATTCTATCATTGCCATATGTGATTACACTCTATGTCCAGACATGAACCTGTAAGGATATGAAAAATAAGCATACAATAGCAAAACAAGATTATCTTCTCATCATTATATTTGCAAATTAGGAGATTAATGAAAACAATCAAGAGTCCAGTTTCAACAATGTTACAGGAATGAAAGCCAGATTGCCGGAGATTTAATAATGCGTGACAGAAAACCAGGGCAACTATTGTCAATAACTCATCCCATCTGCACATTGTTGTCAGAATTCTCTCTCTTTTAGGGGCATTAGGAAATTCAGATCATCTTTTCAAGACGAAGAGAAAACATAGTGTTAACAGAGGAAAGAAAGATTATAGAAAGAAGTATTCTTTTCAGATGAAACACTTCCACAACATGTTTATAGGTCAATGAGAAGAATCAAGAGAAAAAGAGAAAATTAAAATTACTGAGACATATTTGAAGGGATGGAAATCAGAGGAAGTAGAAGTGATTCATTCTGGAAAAAGATGGAAGAAGGTAACAATGTAAATAAACACAGAGCCATGCAAGGCATTATGGTAGTTATTTCTAGAAAATTAGGAAGATATCAGCTTGAATAAATGGGTCATGAGTAGGGACTTGAATAAAGTAGAAAAGACTGGAATGTGCAATATGTGCATAGAAAAAAATCACATGAGAGAATCATGAGGAAAAAAAATAAAATCATGAGAAAAAGGATATTAGACAAACCCTAGGAGAGAGATGTTCTACAAAATACCTGACCAGCACTTTTCAAAACTCTCAAGGTCATCAAAAACAAGAAAAGTCTGAGAAACTGTCACAGCCGGGAGTTGCCTAAAAAGAAATACTGACGAAATGTAATGTGGTATCCTGGATAGAATTCCTAAACAGGAAAAGGACAGTAAGTAAAAACTAAGGAAATCTAAAAACATATGTACTTATAATAGTTTATTATTAGTTTATTATTTGTGACAAATGTACCAGATTACTGAATGATATTAATAAAACTAGATGTGTATATTGGAACTCTCTGTACTATCTTTATAATTTTTCATAAATTTAAGCCTATAATACACTATATATGTGTATATATATAATCTGTAAAATTAAGTCTATTTTAAATAAAAAGCTTATTAACAATGTAAAACGCATCACGTCCAACACTAAAATATTATCTTTCACCAAAAACCTTTCCCTCATCATCAAGTGAGCCATCTATGTCAGAAACCTAGATGTATTTTTGAATCTCTCTCCTTCCTTCATCCTGCTCATTTAAATAATCACTCAATTTGGTCAATTATTCTTCCTTAATAATTAATAAACTCATTTCTACTTGTTCATTCCCACTGCTTTAGTCCAATATTTTTCATCAAACTCCTTAATAGACTTCTAATGTTCCAGCTTCTGTTTTTTCCCCCACTTTAGTCCACTGTGTCATGTTGCAACCATTTTTTTTTAACTGTTTAAAATCCTTACTGACTCCCCTGTGCCTTCAGCATGGAGTCCAAATGGCTTAATCACATCATAGTAGACCCCGTGGTAACTACTTTTGCCTACTTTTCCAGCATCCTCTCTCTTTATGCCCAACCTCCTCTCCTCTCATATTGAATTACTTACAGTTATTTGAGTGGTTTGACACCCTCATATCATTCTATAATATTTTCCTTCTGTAGCTGAAATGTTACCTTTTCTGAGAAACCTTCTTCACTTCTTCCAGGCTGTTAGATGCTCTTCTTTTTCCTAGCCTTCTGGATATACTTTAGTGAAAACACTTATTACACTGCATAGTAATTTCTTAGTCATGTTTTACTCACATACCCTCACCTTGAGCTTTTTGAGGGAAAGGACAATATCTTCTCTTTCTGAATTCTAAAAATCAATCATAGTGTCTGAATATAATATTCAGCAAATATCTGTGTAAAAAGTTCTACAAGTCAACTTCTGAAACCACAGCTGATCTAAAGGACCTATCTCTTTTCTTTTAGAGAAAGTATAGTATATATTCAGATGGAGGAAGAGAGAGCTGTCAATATTTGTTAAGCAAATATCATGTGCTAGGTATTGGGATGGGAGATATATATAGATGTATTTTAAATCCCCTTTACACCTGACAGAACAGAGGCTTGAGTGGAAGAAATTAGAGGGGGTAGAAGTTTTGAAGGCCAGACATATCAATCTTACCTTGCCCCTCAAATCCACATAAAGTCAGAAACAACTGAGAAATGTGAGTCCAACAGATCCAAACACTAGCTTTATCATAGGAAAGCTGGATTGGAGACCAGAGTTTGGATCTATGGTAAGAGAACTAGATCTTTGAATTTCATACACAAATGAGAGTTACATTTGCAAAGCTGAGAGACCTACCAGAATCGTGGCTTCAAACATATCCCCACCATCACTAACACTGTTACTATCAATATTGGGGGCAGAGAAAGATAAACTTTCAGATTTGCTCTACATTCCTGGAGATGAGATCTTTCAATATCAGTTAGGAACTAAGTTTTCTGAGATATCCGACACTACTGAGCACTGACTGCTTGTTCCAAGAAGCATATGTAGTTTTATGCTTTTGTTGAGCTTGACTTAAGAAAAGAAAGATCTGTATAACAACACACATTTTGCCTGAAAATAAAGTGCATAGTTCCCTCTAAGTTCTTCATGAAAAACACAGCATGGGACATAGCAAATAGAGATTGCAAGTTTAAAAAGAAGAAATAAAAAACTGTAAAAGTTTTGGAGAGAAATGATAGAATAAGAAGATAAAAGTAAAGGAGTTCCAATATAGACATTCCCTGACTTATGATGGTTCCATTTAAGATTTTTTCCACTTTACAATGGTGTGAAAGCAATGCTCATTCAATAGAAACTAAACTTTGAACCTTGAATTTGGATCGTCTCCCAGGTTAGCCTGTGGCACCCTCCTCTCTTGTGATGTTGGGCAGTAGCATCGAGCCACAGCTCCTGGGCCGCCACATGATCGCAAGGGTAAAGAATCCCAACACTTAACAGCCTTTCGGTACCTGATAATCATTTCCCTTTTTACGGTCAGCACTGTATTCAATATATTGTATGAGATATTTAACACACTATTACTCAATAGGCTTTGTGTTGGATGATTTTGCCCAACTATCGGCTCATTAATACAAAGGTTGTGAGCACATTTAAGTTGGTTAAGTGTATTAAATTCATTTTCAACACCCCGATATTTTCAACCTACAATGGGGTTTTCAGGATATAACCCCTCCTAGGTGGAGGAAGATCTGTATACAACTGAGATTCAAGGACATACAAAGTAATGGACCAGGAAAAAAATTTAATTTATAATAAAAACTTCATTAAGTAAAGATGTTAACGTAGGTAATGGAAGAACACCCTGAGTACCAGGAAAAGTTGAACAGAATGATCAACACAAAGATATTCTTTCAAAGATACTAGACTTCAAAAATGAACAAAGGATCCTTATGGAAGCCAGACAAGGACACTATGTCACTTGTAAAGGGAAAAGCAGGCTGGCCTAACGTTTCTCCTGCATAATATTTAACAGCAGAAGGCTACAGGGTAACAACTATCTTGAGTACAAGATGCACACACTCAAGAAAAGAAGGCTTACACAAAGGTTTTAATATATAGCCAAATTATCTTTCAAAAGATGCCTACAAAAACTTGGGAAACATTTCTGTAAGCACTTCTTGAGAAATACTTCAGGCAGTCAGACAAATAGAGAAACTGTGGCTGAGAAATTGGCAATGATCACAAAGGCTAAGACAGGTGTAGGGACTGCAGTGACAAAACAAAAGGTAACTACTCTGAAAATGCAGAAATGATGGAACCAATAAAAAGAGGAAAGAGGGGAGGTTGAAGGTAAAGTAGGTTTGCTCATTACCTCGTTTGTAATCTCTGGAGTCAAAGGATATCATTTAATGCTGGCAGATCAATTAATAGAGGTTTAAGCATACTTAACAGTACAAAAGTAAATATGAAGAAAGATAGCACTATTGACCAATGTCAGTTGATGGAGAAAGAGAGAGAAAAGTTAAAATATGTTAAATGTACCCTTGCTTACAGGAGACAACTAATAGAAACTGGCTAAACATTGAACTAGTTGTTCTCAGAGTGTCATCTGTGGACATCGAAGGGCCCTGGTAACACTTTGAGAAGGTTCAGGTGATCAAATATACTTTCATAATACTACTAAAATATTATATGCTCATTTCACTGCGTAGACATTTACATTGGTGCTGCCAAATAATAATGGGCAAAATTGTTTCCATTTTAGAAATCAGTGCAGTGACACCTAACTGTAATAGCAGCCATTGCTTTCTTGTGTCAGACACTTGCAAAAACAGACAAATTTCCGGCTTTACTTAAGTATGTCCTTGTTGAAGTGGTAAAAAAAAAAAAAATCTTAATTTATTATACCTCAGCCCTAGATGATATGTTTTAAAAAAAACTGACAAAAACATGACAAAATAGAAGGTCAAAGAACACTCCTGTTCTACACCAAAGAGTGATGATTGTTTCAGTGAAAGCGCTTGTGAAATTGTTTCAGCTGTGAGTAGAACCAGCTGCTTTTTTTTTTTTTTTCATGAAACCATTTTCACATGAAAGAATAATTGACAATCTACGTCTAATCTGATTTTGGTATTTAGCAGACATGTTTTTGAAAATGAACAAAGTAAGCATATTAGTTCAAGGAAAAACCACTGAAAAGCAAAAAATTAGAATCCTGGAAAAATTATATCTGCTACTCTGAGCTTGACAGCTTTCTAATACTTAAAAGGGTTTTGGGGATGAGAACTGCAATGCTGCTGAGAAAAGTGTCTCTTATACTATTTGATAAAATGGGTCAATATTTGGAAGGCCTGTATAAGTCCCTGAACCAGTATTTTCCAAATGACCAATGCATGATTTTACAAAAGTGATACAGATGAAAGACCCATTTGAAGAGCAAAATAGATTTTAATGCAACAGAATACCAAGACTCCATTGATATGGTTTAAGAATCTACATTGTGGCTACTATTTTAAAAACTAGGATGTATTTGCTGAACTTTGATAAAATGTCAAAGGATATTGACAATTTTCTCAAAAATCTATTAAAATACTCAGTGTTCTCCAACTATATATCTGTGTGAAACCAGATTTTCCACATGCACTTCAACCAAAACAATATACCCTAACAGATTGAATGCAGAAGCATGTGAGACTCCAGCTGTGTTCTATTAAGCCAGATATTGAAATGATTTGCAAAACAATGCCAACCTTCTCATAAGCAAATTTTGTTTTGAAGATAATTATACTTTTAAATATATGATATTTATGTTAACATGTAATGGGGTTATTACCATTATTCTGAAATACAATAAATATTTTTAAAATATCTCAGCTCTAATTTCTCATATAGGAAATATTGATAGGTAGAGCTCACATAAACATACCTTTTGGGGTTCTCAATGAATTTTAAAACTGTAAACAGTTCCTAAGAAAAAGTTGAGAACCACTGCATTAAAGTGTATTATATACTTTGATAATTAAAAGTTTATCTTGGAAACAATCCTTTAAAATGCAAGATTAAATGGACTCACCTTAATATGATAAAATGTTTTTTTAATAAATGTTTATTTACTTTTGAGAGAGAGACAGAGAGTAAGAGGGAGAGGCAGAGAGAGAGGGGGCCAAAGGATCTGAAGCAGATCTGTGCTGTCAGCAGAGAGCCCGGGTTAGGGCTTGAACTCACAAACTGTGAGATCATGAGCCAAGCTGAATTCAGAAGCTTAACTGACTGAGCCATCCAGGTGCCCTGATAAAATTTTTCTTAAATATATTAAATACTTTGCATTATATATTTGCTGGATATGGAATTCTGGGGAAAACATTGTGCCACCCCCTCCAGCTTTCATGGTTTCTGATAAGAAATTTACCCTCATTGAAATTATTTCCCCCCTATAGGTGAAGTATTATTTTGCTATTTTCAAGACTTTTTTCTATACCTTTAGTTTTCACAAGTTTGATTTACGCATCTTGCTGTGGACTTCTTTGTGTTTATCCTATTTGGATTTCACATAGCTTTCTGATTCTGTAGGCTTACGTCTTTTGACAAATTTTGGACGTTTTCAGCTATTATTTCCAAAGTATTTTTCAGCCTTCCCTTTTTCCCCCCACTCATTCCAGGACTCTGATAACATAAATGTTAGATCTCTTTTTACAATAGCCTCAGAGGTCTCCAGAGGCTCTGTTAATTTTTAACCCCATCTATTATCTTTCTATTGTTCAGAGTAATTTCTGTTGTTCTATATTCAACTTTGCATATTCTTTCTTCCCCACTCCTTTTTGCTATTGAGCCTACCCACTGAGTTCTTACCTTTACATTTTTTCAATTCTAAAATTTCCATTTAGCTTTTCTTTATAGCTCCTATTTCTTTGTTGTAATGTTCTATTTCTTAGCTGAGATTTTCTATTTTTTAATTTGTTTTAAGCATGTTCATAATTACTTGTTGAAACATTTTTATGATGGCTACTCTAAAATATTTGTCAGGTAATTCTAACATCTCTGTCATCTCAGTGTTGGCATCTACTGATGGTCTTTTTCATCTGAGTTGAGATTTTCCTAGTTTTTCATATGGCAAGTAACTTTCTATTGAAACCTGGACGTTTAGGAGACTTATGTTATGAGACTCTAGATCTTATTTAAACCTTCCATTTTTAGTTAGCTTCCTCTGACAGAATTCTGGCAGGGGAAAAGGAGGAGTCACCTCAGCAGGTACAGGTCAAAACCAGGTTCTCATTCAGTCTCTGCTGACACCGGAAGGGCGAGGTTGGGGGTCATTGTTATCGGAGGTGTTAGTGAAAGTCTTGGGTTGCAATAAGTTCTGCTGATACCACTCTAGATGGGAGGGGTAGAAGTGCCTCATTACTACTTTTGTAGTAATGCCACACCACAGATGACTGGTAGATTCTTCAATGCTGGGTGGGAATGAGATTCCTGATTCTCTATTGAGCCTTCTCTGATACCATGGGTCATGGGGAAGGGGTAGGTGGGGGAGCCTCAGACTTTGGTGGTATAGGTGAAGGTAAGGCCACATTTTTTCTGTGGTTTTTGGCTAGAGTAGAGAGATTATTGTCTAAACATTTTGTGTCTTGCTAGGCTGCCCTTTCCTGGTCATTTGGCTATAAAGAGTTGGATTTTGTCGGGGTTATTTTTTTTGTCTGTGCCTATTGACATTTTTCAGTTTCCTGATTTTTCAGTTCCAAGTCTGGGTTATATAAGCTCAAAATAAAACCCAAGGAACTCACCACTGAGTTGCTCTTTGGGTCTCAAGATCCTTAGTGGTTTTCTTTTCAGTTTTCAGAGTCTTCTCATATGTGTTTTACATACAACACCCAGAGTTTCCAGCTGTCCTTAGGGAGAGGAATGGAAAAAAATACATCTATCTCTTCTTCCCAAGAGTGGAAGTCTCCAAAATATGGGCTTTGTAGTAATACCAAGGAATAGGTTTACCTGGGGAGCCAAATAGAAAAATAAAGTTGGATAAATTCCACATAATGTATACTATATACCAGAAAAAAAAATTCTAAATGGATTAAATATCTTAATATGAGATACAAAACTATAAAAGAAAACATGGAGGAATTATTTTTATAAGATAAGACTGGGAAAAAAATCTTCCTAATTATAATACAATATTTAGGAACTGTAAGAGAAAATGGATACATTGGACTACATAAAAATTAAATCTATTGCATGGCAAAAAAATAAAATATCATAAGCATAGTCAAGAAATCAAATGACATTCTAAAAAGTATATAGTCCAAATTTATGTCACAAAGAGTTAATGTCTTTGGCATATAAAGAGCTATCAATTGGTAAGAAAATCAGCAATAACCCAATAGAAAAAAAATAGGTAAATAATATGAAAAGAAACACTCACAAGAAAGCAAGTACAAACGGTTTTTAAGTATTTTAAAAATTTAAATAAATTTTAAAAATTTCAATAACATTTAAAATAAAACCTTATTCATATTAGAGAAATACAAATATAAGCAGCACTGGGAAACATTGTGCTCCCCACTCCTTTCAGACTAGTGAAAACCCAAAAGTTCAGGATACATGTGATTGGTAAGAATTTGGGGAAATAGAGACTTTCATCTGTTGTTGATGGGAATATAAACTGGTAGAGCCCTTTGGAAAGCATTTTCATAATATCAAAATTACTTCCAGGAATTTATCCTAAGGTATAATTGCATGTGTGGAAAATGATGCATTTATGTGGTTATTCTTTGCAACTTTTTTAATAGCATAAGATTGAAAATAATCTGTTGTTAAATGAAAGTGTGCTACCACTTGTATTTTTAAAAGAGGGGACAAAATCTACAATTTTATTGGCTTATACTTACAAATTCTTTGAAAGGATAAAGAGAAAATTAGTAATAGTGATTACCTTAGGCATGGGAGAGGTAAAATATTTACTGAGCAAATAAAGGATTCATAGGAAGGCAAATTTTCATTAAATAACTTTTATATTTTTTTATTTTTGAAGCATGTTAAATAAGGAAGAAAGAGGAGAAGGAAAGGGAAAAGGGAGAGAGGGAGGAAAGAAAATTTAAGAGACTTACGGGAAAAAACAAAAGGACCAAAAAAAAAAAAAAAGCCAGCATGAAGAGATGGCTGGTGGAATCCAATTAGTGATTATTTAATAATCATAAAGGAAAACAAAGGATGATATTAAAAAGGAGAATGCAGTGCAAAGTTTGCTAAAAGAATATATATATATTAACACATTGTATGTTGACCAATACAAATTAGGTTATTTGTATACTCAATTATTTTATTCCAGCAAGTGATAAGCCCAAGGTGACTTCGTTTTCATAGGCAGGGAAACCTTTTTAAAAGCACTTGTGTAAATGGTTATTGACTCTAAAAGTCTGAAGTGGATTAAAAATTGTGGTCCTGAGACCTAATCCATTATGGAACTTATCCATTCCATAAAAAGATACTCCAAATATCAGAGTTAGATTATCACTGTGGGGAATGGATCATATAGAATGTATCTGGACATAATGAGAGAAACCAACTAGGGATGACTGAACACTAATTTTGCTGTTTATAGGATAAAAACATGGATGCTGGGGTTCACTTGAGAACCTGTAGGCTCTCTTTGCCTACAAACATGTCCTTTAAAAAAATATTAAGTCTACATGCTGTCTTGACGAATACCCTAAGCCTCAAGTGAAAAAGAACCATGGCACAGCTGTAAATTAATCTTCCCAGATTAATGAGACCATGCCTTACTAAAGGAATCTTCCTGTCCACTGCATTCCCACATTAAAGATCCAGGCAGGCCTCAAGAAGCTCTATCAAGGCATGCTGCCTTTGTGTCTGCTCTCTGAGGCCACTGGTTTTAGCTCAATAGTCGTATCCTTTGTTAAATGAGGCAGAGACTTTATCACATCTGTAGGTGAGTGAGTAAGGGGGGTGGCAGGGAAACTGGAGGAAGAAGAAATGAAGGTGAGAGAAAAGAGGGGGAGGAGAGGGGGGAGACAAAGGGGAGGGGGAGAATGGGGGAGAAGGGAGAGAGAGAGAGAAGGAGGGAGATAACTACACTGGATGCCTCGGTGTGCTCTACTATTTTGGACACAGTCCACTAGTCTGTCCAGTATGCTACATGGCAAATGTGTTTTTTTTCTCTTCAAGTACTGACCTGTCTCTGGACATGACTTTTTCCAAGCTGCCTTCTTTACTTCATCATTTCAAAGTGCAGTAGTTTAATCTTTTCTAACTCCCTGATGATTTTTTCTTCTTCAACAATTTCCACTGAAGGTAAATAGAACCACTGCAAAAGTTTTACTTTAACATCTAGAAGGTTAAGCTTTCTCGATATTTTTGCAGTACCTCTAGAATGTCATTTGTCAGCAACTTGGGGTCAAATTGTCCAATGTAGTAATGGACACACACACATACATACTAACATTGAAAACATTAAAAATGTTTCTGAGACAAACAGCCCAGACACAGAGAATGTGTATAAAGGCCAGTGCCTTCCCAATATCCTACTTGTTCCTCACAGTAACCCTACAGGGCAACTGTCTTCACTTCGGGTTATACAGGAAGCCTATGAGGCTCCTCAGGATGAATTATCCAAGTTGGTAAGCAAAGAGGTATTTCGTGTTTAGACCTCCTTACATTTTAGAGCTCATATTCTTCTGCAACACCAACAACTTGCCTACATATTGCTTTGATTCTACTTTGCTTTTTAAAACCCTTGCTCTACCGTGATGTAGCATCCCACCTTGATTTCAATCTCATGTGCCAGTCATATGGCTGAGTTGATCTTCCAACTACATACCAGGAAGGAAATAATTTTCATAAATAAGCAATCAATGGGTCATTGTTACTTGTTCCTCCCTGGATTGAGAGGCAATCTGCCATTTCTTTGGTATCTTTGTTTGCAGAGCTCCTGAGAACAGGAGCTATGATTTACTTCTAAACTCCCAGAATTACATATCCCTGAACTGTATACATTACTATTATTTCAATTTTCTGTCCTTGGCTGAAGCCTCTAACTCCAAAATATAACTTAAAAAATGTTTTTTAATTTTTAAAAAATTTTTATTTATTTTTGAGAGAGAGAGAGAGAGAGAGAGAGAGAGAGAGAGAGAGAGAGAGAAAGTGAGGGGCAGGGAGGGGCAGAGAGAGAGGGAGACACAGAATCCAAAGCAGGCTCCAGGCTCCAAGCTGTCAGCACAGAGGCCAACGTGGGGCTCGAGCTCACAAGCTCCTGAGCTGGAGTCAGACACTTACCCAACTGAGCCACCCAGGTGCCCCTAACTTAGAATTTTTTTTTAAAGCCTGCGCCAGAATTGTTGAACAAGCACAGGAACGTTCAATATCAATTTGGATGGGAAAGGTTAAAAAACATTATATTTGCTATACACGTTTTATTTATAGTGTGTAACGGATACCAGGAATAATCACAGGATTTGTTTAATGAAAGCTATGACAACAAAATGGAGTATTGGCCTATGCTACCTCGGGCCCATTTTTCATTTATACATCCAATAAGAATTTATTGGATGGCTGCTAAGTTCCAGAATTTTGTTGAATACAATCTAGATAATACAAAACAAAACCTAGTAACATGCAATTCCTACCAGGGAATGCAGAGAGAGCATTGCACTGGATATTCAGACACCTGGGTGGCTCAGGAGTCAGTTAAGCATCTGACTCCTGATTTTGGCTCAGGTCATGATCTCATGGTTTGTGGGATCAAGCCCCACATAGGTCTCTGAGCTGACATCATGGAGCCTGCTTGGGATTCTCTCTCTCTCCTTCTCTTTGCCCCTCCGCTGCTTGTGATCTCTTTCTCTCTCTTGCTCTCTCTCAAAATAATAAATAAAATAAAATAAAATAAAATAAAATAAAATAAAATAAAACAAAACAAAACAAAACTTATCTGCAAATAACTGCTGTGTGATTTTGGGTAAGTCGTTAATCTCTCTAGTTCTCTCTTCTCACTTAAAAAAATGACTTGAAATATATCCTCTTTTAAGTCTTTTTCCAGATTCAGTTATGTGGTCTGTGGCAGGTCCTACTGAAAAAGTTAAAAAATACAGATAATGCCTAACTCTCCAGACAAAATTTGAGTGGAAAGTTAAAAAAAAAAAAAAAAATCACAGACCCACTTTGAGTATTTTCTCTAAATTACTTGATTCTTTGAAATGTTTACCTTCTTTTTAAAGAGTCACCCCCTTGGTGTTGATACAGCCTCTTTTGTTATAGATTTCTATCACATAAAATTGTACTAGAGGTGGATATCAAGGACCCACAATTGTGACTGTTCTAAAACAGCCATAAAAATGAAACAATAGCAACAAAAAACTGATCATCGCCCTCTTAGCTAGTTAACTTTGTATTTGTCTAGTTTACGTTGCAAAAATGTAAAATTTAATTGTCTAATTTAATTGTCTAACATGCCTAATTTAATTTCCCTTCTTTCTTTGGCGATATTGTTTTATCAGTTCACATCTCTGTTTTATGCTGGCAGCATCCTTTGGCATCTCAATCCACATTGGGAGTTTTCTAATACCATTGTAAAATAAGTAATTCTGAATAATAGAAGATGTTGCCAGTAAGCTTAAAAAGCAGTTGGGACATAAAGATTATTCCTAGACTTTAGTTAAGATACATTCCTATCCATATTTCTCACAGGCAATCCCTCACTTTTTGTGATTACTTTAAACCTTTCCAACCAATTTTCTTTTGTCAATTTTTACTTTGAATGCGTATATAATATTAAATAATGAGTCAAAGAACCTGTATTGAAATATCATTTTTAAAATTCCTGAAGTATGTTCTTCTCTCCATATAATATTAATGATGAGATCAAGTCTTGCTTCAGTCATGAACATTGTGAGCAACAGAGTGATTCCAAGTAAAAATGTTTATCCATAAAAACTGAAAAGTTCAATTATGTGATTTGTCAGCATAATTGATTCAATAAAATATACTTCGACTCCTAAAGGGATAATTTGCCAGGAGGGTTCCTACTCTACGACAGCAGAGTTTATAAGAATAGTTCAAAACATCAGCAAAATGTATGATTTCATCTGTAAGAAAGAGGGAATAAACAGGTCTTATGATTAGAGTCATGAAGAATAAGGATTTAAATTGTATTAGTACTTTCCCAAGGCATTGAAGAAATCAAGGTGAAGCTGGGAAGTAGATGGTAGCCAGAAAAGAAAAGGAGTAATTTTAAGCAAATAGTATATTAACAAAGACAGAAAAGTTATGTTGGGAATGAGTTTGAAGATATTTCCTGAGGATTGTTATTGTTCAAAGTATGCATTTAAAAATATCCTTGTCTACATACACACTATTGGGCAAACAAAAGCATTGCTCTTAGAAATTGTTTGACATGCCAGTCTCATCCTGGGCACTTCTTTCCTTCCCTTTTTAAACAAATCATCAAGTAGAATCCTCCTGCTTCACTTTTCCTTCTTTGGTTGGGACATGAATATATTAACAAAAACATAAACTCCAAAATTTGTATCATTTTCTTTTTCCACCTTGAAGGGATTCCTTTCTTATACAGACTATATAATTAAGTGTTACATAGGGAAGAAAACAGGCTGATGCTAAATCATTTTAAGCATCCAATTACTTAAATAAGTTACATTTTCTGACTAGTAGCATAATGGAAAGCTTACATTCCAGGTGTAAAGATAAGTATTTATTTTAACACAGCAAGTCTACTCTGGCTGATACTTAGCAGAACTATCACCAATATAAAATAAATGGACAAACCTTAATTTCAAATGCTTGATAAAATGTGAGCACTGGAATAATTGTTAGTATTGATTATCAGCTTAATTCTCTTACCTACACCAATATTTTAGAAAGATCTGAAACATTTTACTGATAATAGTAACTGTAAAAGAGAAAATAGTTTCCTCTCTTACTATGAAAAACTGTTGACGTTAGAACTTTAACATGACCTTAAGCAAAAAGTTGACCACATTTTCAGAAATGTCTTGATAGCTACTTGACAATGAAATTCAGAATGTGCACATGCAAGATTGTGGTTTTAAGAAAAAAAAATTGCACAAGAAATGAGTTGAAAACATGATGATGGTAATAATAATAATGCTGCTGTTGCTAATATTTATTTAAAGCTTAATACATCCCAGAACTATGCTAAGGTTTTTCATGTGTTCTTCTAGATATCCATCTATAAGACTACTGTTCATGTCTCTAGACTGTTGGTACTACAAGTATTCCCATTTTTCAAATGATACAACTACAGCTATTAAATAACTTATTGAAAATCAAACATCTTGGAATTGGAAAAGCCCAAATTTGAACTCATAAAAACTGACCCCATAGATACTACTTTTAACCACTGTGTAGAAAAGTCACCACAATAGCACTTCAGGTGAAAAAGAACAGGGTAGATTCATTAATATATGGCAGTAGTAAAATGTGATCGCTAAAGACACAAAATGAGATAATCTTAGGCTTCCTTAAGAGCTTTTTAATATTTATATAGAGGTGACAGTAATCTTACTGGTCACATCACATCTGGAGCTCTGAGTTTAGTCCTAGACATGACATTTTAAGAGAGACAATGAGTAATTGGAACAAATGCACAAAACAGCCCAACATATCAGCTTCAAGTCATGCTGGAGAAAGAATAGTTAGGAGAACCTAGAGGTGTTTGTCCTTAAAAAAAAAAAAAAAAAAAGGAAGAGAGAAATGGCTATTTATTGTGTACCTACCATGTATAAGGCACACTGCTAGACAATTTAAGTTAACCAAGAAAAAAACGCTAAACTATATCTGCTTTTCAAAGGGACTTATGATCACCAAGAGAAGGCTTTTTCATCAGCTGGCCATTTTGCTCATCTGGAACATACAAAATGAGCTGGGAGTTGAGTTTGGGAGTAAGGACTGGTAATGACCCTATTGATTCTAATTAATTATAATAGTTTTTATTGATTATATAGAGTTGTTAATTAAATTGAGTGATTTTGGAATACCGAAGACAGTTACAGATGAAAAGAGTAAGAGGAACAGGGGTAAAGGAATTGAGAGGCAAAAGAGATAGAAACCAGGGAAGCACAGCTAAGACAAAGTAAAAAAGTAGGTGTGATTGAAGCAAAGACAATATATTGAGTGGTGGTGAAGTTGGGAGGAATGATGAGAAATGGGACTGCATAGTTAGGAAGGAGCTGGCCAGGAAGGGTAATTAAATCACATTAAGGACTCTGGACTTTATCCAAAGGTTGGGGGGACAACATTAGCAGGGAAGTTGCAGGACCAGTTTTAAATTTTAGAAGGGTCTCTCTGTTCAGGAGGAAAATTGATTGGAAGCGTGGAGAATTGGTAGGAGTGTATTGCCTTCTGTCAGGTGAAAGATCATGCTGGCATGAAGTAAGGTAATTACAGTGGTAGTGGGAAACAAGTGAATGATTTGACAGTCCAGTGTAATTGACAGAAAAGGTAGTAACACGGTTGACATTTATGTTTCTGGCTTCAGCAAATAGCTAGATGGTTGTGTAATCCACTGAGGTAGTTGAAAAATAAGATGAATTCTGTTTTGTACATATTGAGTTTGTGGTTCCTGTAAACTAAGTCCTAATGTTCAATATGCAGGTTGACACATAGGTTTGCTTCTCTAAGCCAGAGATACCCATTGGGACTTAGCAGAAGCATAGAGCTAATGAATGGAGATACGAATGTGGATAACTTAATATGAAGAACATTTGGAGAGGAGATTGCTTAGAATAAAAGTAAAGAACACAAACAGTTAAGTGCCATGGAAAGGCTGAATATCTGGCACTCCACAGCACAGAGAAATAAGAGGGACAGGAAACTCAGACAAAAAGGAAAGCATTCTGGAGGAGAGAGTGGTTCAGAGTGTCTAACAGTGAAGACATTTCAAGTAGGATAAGAATATCCTTTTGAATTAGTAACCAGAAACTTTCTGATAAGAGTTTTGATGACTTATTTCACTTCGCATAATGTATTATAGTTCCATCCATGTCATTGCAAATGGCAAGATTTCATTCTTTTTGATGACTGAGTAATATTCATTGTGTGCACACACATACATACATACACACACACTACATCTTTATCCATTCAACAGTAGATAAAAATTTGGGCTCTTTCCATAATTTGGTATTGTTGATAGCATTGCTATAAAATTGAGGTGCATGTGCCCCTTTGAATCAGTATTTTTGTATCCTTTGGGTAAATACCTAATAGTGCAATTGCTAGGTCACAGAGTAGTTCCATTTTTAACTTTATGAGAATTCTGAGTACACTTTCAGTGGAAAATGAGAATTTTATTTCTTAAAAGCCTCCGTGACCCTTATGCAAGTATGATTAATAGTATTTTTAAAATTAAAGTTAACATTGAAAGAGAATTTAATTGCCTAAACCCCATTTAATATTAAATTATTCTGAAAAGGGGAGAATGGAGCAATATTGTAAATTCTGCAAAAGTTCTGCAAAAGTTGCAAAAGTGTTTTTACATAAGCATAGGAAATGGGCAATTGACAGCAAGGCCAAAGGATACAACATATTTTTAAGAATTAGGCCAGGGAGGTTGAAATCTGTTGCTCATGTTGGCTTGAAAGAAATGACAGAGAGCTGAGATTCTGAGGCCACCTGACTCAGGTAAAGTCTCTGTTCTTTACCAATTTTCTCTGTTGTCCTTCTGAAGCTGTTCGTTAAATAGGAGGTCCACCAGTGAAGAACTAAACTACTCAATAAATTGACATAGTTTAAGGGGACAAATGTAGTCATTACTTAAGCATATATTACAACAAAATATTCAGACCATAGAAAAAGAGGTAAAAATCTTCAATTCTTTTTATAAGTAGATAACCAAAAAAAAAAAAAAAAGAAGAAGAAGAAGAAGAAAAAGAAGAAATAAAGGAAAATGAGGGCGCCTGGGTGGCTCAGTCAGTTAAGCATCTGGCTTCAGCTCAGGTCATGATCTCACGGTTCGTGGGTTGGAGCCCCGCATCAGGCTCTGTGCTGATAGTGCAGAGCCTGGAGCCTGCTTTGGATTCTGTGTGTGTGTCTCTCTCTCTGCCCCTCCCCTGCTCACGTTCTGTTTCTCTTTCTCTCTCAAAAAGTAAATAAACATTTAAAAAAAAAAGGAAGAGGGAAAAAGAACACTATAAACCAAGATCATTAATAAAAATAGAAGCAGAAATCCTAAGCAAAATATTAGATGATAGAATTCTGCATTGTGGGAAAAAATATCCTATTATAAAATGATGTGATTTTGAGGATTAAAGAATAGTTTAATATCAAGAAGGTTATCAATATAATCACATTAAAATTAAAGTAGTCCTACCTGGGACTACTACTGCTAAAACTTAAGATAAGCAGCAGTTCTTACTAAAATATTATAAACTAAATATAAATAGAAGGAATTAAATAGGAGAAAAACCAAGTGAAAAATAAAGCAACCATCAGTCTAAAAAAAGATACACTAACATACCATATTCATCAGATGCAGGAAAGAAAAAAAAAACAGATATGCTTGCTATTATCATCATTATCTAAACCTTTAGGGAGGTTCTATAAATGTGATAATCAGCATAATGTAATTAATATAAATATTACACTAATGAGATACAATGATCTATTTTGCTGATGATATGATTGCATATTTAAAAATCTAATAAATTGTGTATTTTGAATGAAAGAGTTTGGTAAAGTGTTTGGATACAAGGTATATACAACAGTTTTTTTTTCATATTAGCAATACCTATATAAAATAACACAAATAGTAAAAAGTATTCCAATATAATAGTGCCATAACAAAAATATAACTTTCATTGTAGGTCATGAAATGTGACCAGAATGAAAGAAAAGATGTTCTTGGAAAGAAAATATCAATTGTCCCCAAATTAATATAAAACTGTAATGTCCTTCTAATTTCAATCCCAACTGACTTGTTTTGGAAGGGGGATGGGAAAAAAGTTAGATAAAATTATCTTAAGGTTTCTATAAAGAATAAATTTTATTTTATTTTTAATGTTTGCTTATTTTTGAGAGAGAGACAGAGCATGAGCAGGGGAGGGGCAGAGAAGAGGGAGACACAGAATCTGAAGCAGGCTCCAGGCTCTGAGCCATCAGAACAGAGACTGACGTGGGACTTGAACTCGTGAACCTCAAGATCATGACCTGAGCTGAAGTTGGACACTTAACTGACTGAGCCACCCTGGCACCCCTATAAAGAATAAATTTTAAAAGAAACAAACAAAAAAATCAACTCTAAGACTACTGAAGAGTAACTTGCCATACCAGTTAAAAACAAAGCCAATACAATCAGAAATGAACATGAAAACTTAGATGTGAAAAAAAAATTTATATAATAAATGGTGATGGCACAGTTGGCTATCTTTATTTTTTTAAGTTTATTTATTTATTTTGAGAAAGAGAGAGAGAGAGAGAGTACGCACGCAAGTTGGGGAGGGGCAGAGAGACAGGGGAGAGAGAATTCCAAACAGGTTCCACACTTCCAGTGAAGCCCAATGCTGGGCTCAAACTCATGAACAGTGAAATCATGACCTGAGCCAAAGATGGATGCTTAACCAACTGAGACACCCAGGTGTCCCACAGTTGGCTATCTTTACACTTTTCCTTACCTTACACCATATATAAGAAAAATTCCAAATGAAATAAAAAATAACACAAAACCTAAAATAGGAGAAAATTTGTATTCATAATCTAGGAGTTGGATGGCACTTTAAAATCAAGATTAGAAACTCTGAAGCAAAAAAAAAAAAGATAGACATATTTGATTAATATATTTTTAACACTATGCATTTTTTTAAATTTTTTTTTCAACGTTTATTTATTTTGGGGACAGAGACAGAGCATGAACGGGGGAGGGGCAGAGAGAGAGGGAGACACAGAATCAGAAACAGGCTCCAGGCTCTGAGCCATCAGCCCAGAGCCTGACGCGGGGCTCGAACTCCCGGACCGCAAGATCGTGACCTGGCTGAAGTTGGATGCTTAACCGACTGCGCCACCCAGGCACCCCTATGCATTTTTTTAAAAATCATTAAAAAGTCAATAGACAAACCATAGTTTGGGAAATATACTTGTAATGTTTGTTAAAGATAACAAGTTAATAAGACTAGGGGCATCTGGGTGGCTCAGTTGGCTGAGCATCCAACTTCAGCTCAGGTCATGATCTCATGGTCTGTGAGTTCAAGCACCTCATTGGGCTCTGTGCTGAGAGCTCAGAGCCTGGAGCCTGCTTCGGATTCTGTGTCTCCCTCTTTCTGCCCCTCCCCAGCTAACGCTCTGTCTCCTTTTCTCTCAAAAATAAATAAACATTTAAAATTTTTTCAAAAAAGAGTTAATAACACCAAAAAACTTTTGCAAAAATTTTTTTGTAATTAGGCATGGATATGGATTTGCAATTCTAACAAGTGCCAATCCAAATGTCCAATAAATTTAGAAATCCACTCAACCTTCCTGCTATTCATTCATTCACTTCACAAATATTTGTTGGGTTTTGACGAGATTGTTAGTGAGATATAACTTAGTTTTTAAAAGCATGACTCTGATTTGTTGGGAATAAACCAAAAGAGGGTAAGTGCAGAAACCCACTGGGAGAATACTGTAATAATCTGGGAAACAGATGATGGCGGCATGAATTTAGTTGTTAATAAAAGGTTGGATTCTGAGTATTTGTGAAAGGAGGTCCAATAGGATTAGCTAACAGAAGGGGATTACTCTGGAGGAGTAGGTTTGGAAGAAAATCAGAAATTTTGTTTTATACATGTTACATTTGTAGTGCCTGTCAGACATATGAAAGTAAACACTTTGAAAAAGATTCTAGAATTTGGGCAAAAACCCAGTCCAGAAATATAAACATGGGAGTCTACAGAATATAGATTAAGCAATCGAACTGAACAATATCATAAAAATAGTGTGCATAGGAAAAATGTCCAAGAGCTGAATCCTGGGTCACTGCCATAACTGGAAATTGAGGAAGAGTCCCCATCAAAAGAAAATTTAGGAGTGTTCAGTGATAGGAAGAAAATCTGTAGAATGTGATCTCCTGTCTATTAAATGAAGACAGTTCAAAAATGAAAGTGTAATCAACTGTGAAGGGTTAAATAAGAAAAGGACTCAAAATCTATCAAGAGATTTACTTGCATGGAGGTCATTGATGATTGTAGCAAAAGATACATACGGAGTGGTAGGCAAATCTGGAGTGGGGGAAGTTCAATGGAGAATGTGGTTTTAAGTCACTACATCTTCGGTAATTTGTTGTGCAGTAAAAGTTCACTGACAGAAGGGATGTGATGTCAAGAAATTTTCTTTTTTTTTTTTTTAATTTTTTTTAAGTTTGGCATATTTTATGCTGAATGTAATGCTCATAAATAAAGAGGGAAAACTTGTTGTAATAAAGTCCTTGAGCAAGGCGGGGGGAGGTCTAGTGCTCAGGTAGAAATGTCAGCCTCTGATAGGTGCACTGACAATCCTTTCATAGTTAACAGGAGAAAAGGAGTAATGTGCACAGGCCCATATTGGTAAATGTGGTTCTACGAGTAGAGGCTCTCTTATAATGGCTTCTATTTTCTCAGTGAAATAGAAAGCAAGGTCATCAGCTGAAAGTGAGGTGGGAGAGGAAATTTGAGGAGAGAAAGATAGGAAATAGAAATCTAGCATAGTAAGCAATGAATGGTTTAGAGAAATGTTTTAAGATTGTGGGCAGCTCTAAATATACATGGGGCTCTGAAGTCATGAATTTAAAGTGAGAGCAGTCAACATGGTTTTGTATTTTTCCCAGCTGCATTCACCTGGACACATGCTGACCAAGCAGAGAGCAGAGGATGATGCCTGGTAAGCACCACAAAGGCACAGAAAAATAAGGGAATTATTTATTATAGAGAATGACAACTGAATTCATACTGGATGAGAAAAATGAGAACTTGAGGAAAGTAAGGGACAGTAAGATGGTGGCAGATTGAGTTGGAGCAGAGTAATTTTTACAGTTTAAGTAATTGTGGAAATAAATTAGAATGATAGAATGTTGTGGCCAGAAAACAGAACACTAGGAATTGAGATTATGGAAGTTTACATTGTTGGTGATGATGATATCTCCGTTCTAGTCATAAAGAGTATAGCAGAGGATGGAGGCAAACTGTGGGATAAGATCATGAGGGGAAAGAAGATTTTGGAATTGAGGAATTGAGCCAGTATATTTGAAGGATTATCTATATAGATATTGATATCATTATGAAAGATGAGAAAGCAATGTTGGAGACAGTGCCCTTGTGCCTGAAATTTAGCCCTTGATAAAATGAGCAAGAGTGACTTAGGAGTTCTCCAGGTGTCTCCAACAGGGTGAGATAGAATGTGGTTTAGTTGATGGATTTAAAGGTAATGACTTCTAGGGTAAGAAGGAGACCCAAGATGCAGTTAAAAAGAAAAAGTGAATCTATGCTGTTTCAACACCATTTGGATTGGGGGGTGTGGGGGTCTCCACTGAGGAGAGCTGCATGAGAAGCAGTGTCTTCAAGTAGAAATATATGGTAGGTGCCTTATTTCTCTAATGTCATCCCTTACTCTTCTTTTTCAGGTCATCTACCATCATAAGTATTGAAGGAATTGACTCCAAATCACTGGGTTATTGTTTTTTTTCCCTACTACTGATTCTTAATGATTTCAATATCCATCTACAATGTCCAATTTAGACCCTAGCCTTTTAGTTCCTTGACTTTCTTACCTTCAGTGACCTTATCTGCTATCTCACCTCTGTCATCCACTTTCATCATCAAAACCTAGATATTGTTATCACCAATAACTGCTGTAGCAGACACTGATGGTTAGCTAACCAGGATTATTTCCAACCCTCTCTAGCCTGAATCTACAGTATAGAAGGCAAAAGCTAAACACTTTTCTTCAGGATCCTACATGGTAGTCACATGAAATATAAATAAATGTACTGCTGCTTTCACTTGAGCTTTCTTCTTTCTTAGAACAGACATGTGGCCTAGAGGTATAGCCACCAACTAGAAGCCATAAGTTGGGAAGTATAAGGATCTAAGGCTCAAAGCCAATATACTGAGAGTGATGTAGTGAAGCATAGAAAATGACTAAGTCTTTCAGGATAAGAAAATGACTAAGTCTTTCAGGAAAAAAGACTGGAAGAAAAAAATTGAGGAGTCAATATCTCTGGAAAAATAGAAGCCACCAATGTAAGAAATACTATATTCTCAAGTATGATAAATAGAAAGAAAACCACATTGAGACACATCATAAAAAAATTACCCAAAACCAAGTGCAAAAAGAAAAATCTTAAAATCAGTGAAATTAAACATACCACCTTCAAAGAAGCAACAAAAAGAATGAAAGCTAATTTCTCTAAAGAAACAAGAGAAAAACACAATCTGATTAAAAGATAGGGAGACATTTTCCCAAAGAAGACAAACAAATGGCTAACAGGTATGTGAAAAGGTGCTCAACATCACTAATCATCAGGGAGATGCAAATCAAAACCACAATGAAATATCACCTCACAACTGTTAAAATGGCTATTATCAAAAAGACCAAAAAAATAAGTGTTCATGAAAATGTGGAAAAAAGGGAACCCTTGTGTACTGTTGGTAGGAATGTAAGTTGGTGAAGCCACTATAAAAAACAGTATGGAAGGGAGCGCCTGGCTCAGTCGGTTAAGCATCTGACTCTGGATTTTGGGTCAGGTCATGATCTCATGGTTCATGAGATTGAGCCCCACCTTGGGCTCTACACTGACAGTGTGGAGCCTGCTTTGGATTCTCTCTCTCTCCCTCTCTCTGCTTCTCCCTTGCTTGTGCTCTCTCTCAAAATAAATAAATAACCTTAAAAAAAACAGAATGGAGTTTCCTCAGAAAGTTAAAAATTAAACTGCCATATTATCTAGCAATTCCACTTCTGGTATTTATCCAAAGGAAACAAAAACAAGAACTCAGAACAATATATATGCACAACCACATACACTACAGCATTATTTACAATAGCCAAGATACGGAAACAATGTAAATGTCCATTGATCAATGAATGTATAAAGGAATTGTGGTGTATGTGTATATGAATATATGTGCACACACACACACACACACACACACACACACAATGGGATATTGTTCAGGCATAAAAAATGAGATCTCGCCAACTGCAAAAACATGGATGGACCTTGAGGGCATAATGCTAAGTGAAATAAGTCAGAGAAAGACAAATACCACATGATCTCAATTATATGTGGAAACTAAAAGCAAAAACAAAAGCAAACATAGATACAGAGAACAGATTGGTGGTTACCAAAGGAAGGGATGGGACGAGGGATGAAATGAGTGAAGGTGGTTAGAGAGTACAAACTTCTAACCATACATAAATCCTATGATGTAATGTACAGCATAGTGACTATAGTTAATAATACTGTATTGTATATTTGAAAGTTGCTAACAGAGTAGATCTTAAAAGTTCTCATCCCAAGAAAGAAAACATGTATAACTCTATGTGGCAATATATGTTAGGTAGACTTATTGTGGTGGTCATTTTGCAATATATACAAAACCAAATCATTATGTTGCACGCTTGAAACTAACATAGTATCATGTGTCAATTAGATCTCAAAAAAAGAAAGAAACAATGGAAACCAAAAGAGAAATGTATAACGTATCTCAAATGATTGAAGATATTAATTGCCAACCAAGAAACTTATATCCAGCAAAACTATCTCTAAAAAAACTGATCTTTTAAATCTTTAAAATTTGTATATAAAGAAAAATTGTAGAATTTGTCCCCCGCAGAACTGCTCTGTGGAAAACACTAAGGGGGATGCTTATGAAAGGCATAGATAGATAGATAGATAGAAAGCTAGATATTAATAGAAAGAGTTAATATACAGTATATCTAGGGGTGCCCAGGTGGCTCAGTCAGTTGAGTATGCGACTTTGACTCAGGTAATGATCTTGCGGTTTGTGAGTTCAAGCCCCAGGTTGGGCTCTGTGCTGACAGCTCAGAGCCTGGAGCCTGCTTCAGATTCTGTGTCTACCTCTCTCTCTGCTACTCCCCTGCTCATATTCTCTCTCTCAAAAATAAAAAAGATTTTTAAAAATTAAAAAAAATATACAGCATATCGAAATAAATACTATATAAAATATGAATGCTTTATAGAGCATAAAATGTGGGTAGAATTAAATTACAAGAATAATGCAAATATTTTTGAATGGGTAAGTGGAATTATAGTACTTAAAGTCTTTGCATTTTCTTAAATTGCTTGAGTGTCAATATAAGGAAGATTCTAGTAAGTCAAGAATTCATGCTGCAATAGGTTAACCACTAAAAGAGTTTTTAAAAATGCAAAACTAATAAGCTAATAGAACAGAAGGAATAGAATTAGAAAAAAAAAAACCAAGCAATCCATAATAGACAAAAGGGGGGAAAGAAAGTTACATAGGGCAGGTGGAGTTAACAGAAAAGAAATATAAAATCATAGATTTATGAACATGAAATAAATGCTTCAATTAAAAGACACAATTTTCAAACCTGAAAAAAACCAAAACCTAATTACATTCTGCTTTCAAGAGACACACTTTAATTATAATGACACATTGAATGTAAAAGAAACCGAATTTATAAAAGATAAACCACTCAAACACTGTACAATGAAACTGCCTTTGCTACATTAACATCAGGTGAAGTAGAAAGTAAGGCAAATGAATGCTTCAAGATAAAGAGGGCCATTTCAATGATAAAATTTGTCAACCAACCAGGAAGATAAAACAATTCTAAATTTTTATGCATTGAGTAGTATAGTTTAAAAGTAAGTAAATTTAACAGATTTAAAATCAGAAAGACATACCCATAATCATAATGGGAGATTTTAACATAACTACCTCAGAGAAAGATAAAACAAGCAGATGGTAAGCACATATAAGATTTGAACATGCATGGAGCCAGGGTGGCTCAGTCAGTTGGAAGTCCAACTCTTGATTTTGGCTCAGGTCATGATCCCTGAGTTGTGGGGTAGAGCCCCACTTCAGGCTCCATGCTCAGCATGGAGTTTGCTTGAGATTCTCTCTCCCTCTACCCCTACCTGCCCACCCCCCACCCCCTCTCATGCTTGCTCTCTCTTAAAAAAAAAAAAGGATTTGGACATGCTTAACAAATGACCTAATTAACATATATAGAACACTATACACAATGATAGAATATACATTCTTTTCTAGTTTATGTGAAAATGTTACCAAACCAGATGTATACTAGGCCAAGTTAAGACAAATTTCAAAAGGCTAACGTCATAAAGGACACATCTTCTGACCATAGTGAAACTAAATTAGAAACCTAGGCAAAACAAAACCCAAATATTTAAAAATTAAGCAAAACTCACCAAAATAACACTTATGTCAGAGAAGAAATCCCAGTGAAAGATTAAAATTAAAAGAAGAAACTTAGAAAATACTGGTAACAGAAAACAACATCCCAAAGTTGTAGGATGCTGCTAGAGCTTAACTTAAAGCAGTGGCTCTCAAACATCAGCATGCATCCGAATCACCTGGCATCAGCATGCATCCGAATCACCTGGTGGACTTCTTAAACCACAGGCTGCTGGGTCCCCACTCTAGAACTTCTGATTCAGTAAGCACGGGAGGGGGAGACAATAGGCATTTCTAACAATGTTCCAGGTGATACAAAGGCTGCTGGTCCAGGAACTACAACTTCTACTAAGATACTCTATGAACATTCATGACAATTAATTTTATAAATAAATATGTTTTTAGAAAAAGTTTACTGAAATTAGCACAAGAACAGATACAGATACAAAATCTGAATGGTTTCTTATCTATTTAAAATTTTGAATTTTTAATTAAGAAAGTTTACACAAAGCAAACTTCAGACTCCAATGGCTTCACCAGTGAATTCTCCCATCCACTTAAGGAAAAAATTATACCAATCTCCCATAAAGCCTTCCAGACAATAGGAAAGAAAAAACAAAACAAAACAAAACAAAAATAAAAAAAAACTTTTCAATTTCTTTGATGAGGTCAACATATTATTAAATATTAAATCAAAACCTTAGAAGGATATTAAAAGAAATGGGATAGGTGTTGTTCAACCACTCTCATGAACACAGACCCCAAGATCTTAAAAATAAATAAAATAAATATGTAACCAAACTGCATCTATTACTATATGAGAGAGAGAGAGACACGCACATACAAAAGCTGAGTCCTAAAGGCAACAATGCATAATTGCACCAGCCTTGGATTGTCTACCTGGGACTTCTTGATAAGTGAAAAAATCAAACACTCATGTAGCCAGTCTGAGATTATTAATGGTACTAAATGATTCATTTATTGATACTACTCAGCCATCTACAAAATCTCAATCTAAGTAACCACCAACTCCTATATTTCCCAGATCCCAATTCCAAGAATTGTTCATCCCAACCTTGAATAAAATCCATTATCTTGGAAACCTTTTCACTGCCTACTCAGACCTTGCATCTCATTGTCACTATCTTCGTGTCCTTGTGTATAATGTCAACTCGTTGACATCCATCATCCATTGCATTACTGGACAAAACCCCGAATCTAGTGAGGCTCAATCCCTGTATACTTCATGTTTACACATGAGAGGCTCATATGGTTGACTACAAACCAGCCAGATTACTAACCCATCTCACTTAAACCACTAACCACGAGCCTTGACAAAAGCCCAGAAAACTTACCACATTTTCTCATTAGTTGAGGGTCCCCCTCTCCCTGATAACAGTTTCACAGCTATTGCTCTACTTTCAAATATCCCACACTTCCCCCTGCCCACCTCACTCTCAGCTGATGGCCCCCTATTTTACTAGGATAATAGAAGCCATCAGAAGCTAACAGCCTCAGCTTCTCCCATCCAATTTACCAACATTCTGCAGCTGCAACAGTTAAAGCCCTGTCTTGCTACCAGGTAAAACTATATTACCATACAACAACATCACTGTGTCCTAAGTCAAAATCACAATTGGGAAGATGCTTAGGAAACATGCACTACAGCAGCATTTTTCAAAGTGTGGTTAGCAGACCAGCAACATCAGCATCACCTCGGAACTTGCTACAAATGCAAATTCCCAGACCTACTGAAATAGAAACTCCTGCGATTAGGACCCGGCATTCTGGCTTTCTTAAGTCCTCCAGCTGATTCTGATGTGCACTAGGAATTGAGAACCACTGCTCTAGAATGTATGAATTTAATGATGTTGTTTTAACTCCTGCACCAGACACAGTAGTGTATAATAATTGCTTCATTATTAAGGAGGGAAGAAAGGTGGAGAGGAGCACATGTAAGCACATATATTTTTTTGACTTTAAAAAGTTTAAAGAAACTTTAAATTGCCTCTAGGTTCTCACATTATTTTTCCAGATGAAATTGAAGCCCAGTAATGTGCCCACATTCATATAGCTAGCCTTGATTCTGCCTTTTAATAATGATGTGTAATGGGCAAATCAATTAACTTCCTCCCAAAATAGAGAGCTAATCTCTACTGTTCTGCACTAATTTCCTAGGGCTGCCATAACAAATTAGCGCAAAGTAAGTGGCCTAAAACAACAGAAATTCATTCTCTCATGGTTGTGGAGGCTAGAACCTGAAATCTAGGTTTGTGAGCAGGGCTGGCTACTGCTGGATGCCCTGAGAGAGAATGTTATACCCCTCTCTCCCAGCTTCTGGGGAGTACTCTTCTGGCAACCCTTGACCTTCTTTGGGTCATAGATGTATCACTCCAATCTCTGTCTCCACATTCTGTGGCTCTCTCCCTCACCTATTTTTGTTTCCAAATTTTCCTCTTGAAATCTTGCCATTTGGGACAACATAGGTGGACCTTAATGACATTATGCTAAGCAAAATAAGTCACACAGAAACCAAATCTGTATGATATCACTTATGTGTGGACTCTAAAAAAGCTGAACTCCCAGAACGCGAGAATAGCATGGCAGTTACTAGGAGCTGGGGGGTGTGGGAAATGGGGAGATGTTGGTTATAGGATACATACTTCCAGGTGTAAGATGAATACGTTTTAAGGATTTAATGACAGCATGGTGATTATAGCTAATAATGCTTTATTATGTCCTTGAAAGTTGCCAAGAAAGTAGATCTTAAATGTCCTTTCCACTCCTCCACAAAAAAGAGAATTATGTTACATGATGAAGGTGTGAGCTAACATTGTGGTGGAAATAGTTTTGAAATATATGTGTATCAAATCAACACTTGTACACCTTAAAGTTACAAAATGTTATATGTCAATTATAGCACAGTAAAGCTGGGAAAAAAAGCCTAAATTTTCCTGTTCTTTAAGGACACCACTCATTTGATTAGGGCTCACCCTAATCCAGTATGACCTCATCTTAACTCAATTACATCTGCAAAGACCCTATTTCTAAACCATGTCACATTTGCAGGTACTAGGGGTTATGATTTGCACATACCTTTTGGTTGAAAGGGTTAACACGAGTCAATCTAGTATACCTTCCTTCCACCTTCCAAAGACTAGGGAAGGGGAAAACAAAGTAAGCAATTCATCTCACCCAACAAATAGAAACCCAAACTTCTCATACAATCCACTGCTGACCCTCTATGAAGCACTGACCCACAACATGCACAGCCGAGGACCATTGCCTAACACCTCGGCTCACCCCATATGAGAAATGCCATGTGTCCTGCCTTCTTGCTCTTCACTGGCCACTTCCGCCACTTACCCCACTTGCTGGACCAAGGACATTGATTCCTGAAATCTGCCTCCAAGACTGCCACATCCCGTGGGACCATCCCAATGTGAGATGTTTTATCTCATCCCCTGTCAGGCTTCCCTCTAAGGAATTAATTCTAAACCTAAAGAGGAAATAAAATGACATAAGTTCATATTATTTCATTTTTTATGTACAAAAACTTCAGTGAGAGCAATATGATAAATATATTGCTGTGATTAGTGATCCTTATTTTACTTTATAATGTGACTAGGGGTAGAAATGGCAGTTCTTCCATTGTCTTCTCTGCTTGCTCTTGCATTACAAATTTTTCAGTCTATGGATTTTTTGTTTGTCTGTCTTTTTTTTGCAGAAATCCATTAGAACCATTTGTCAATTTGAAAAAAGTTTAGTACAATTAAGACCAGACACTCTACCCCATAAATACACTTCCCTAGGTGCAGATAAACTGTGAGACATTGTTAATTCCCTCTGTGTGAAAGTAGCCAGTGAATTCGCAGCATCAGATAAATGTGCCATAGTATTATCATCATCATCATGATCATGCCTGTTGATTTCCTGGTTGTTTGTCCCTCTCTGGACTCTTTATCACTCTATCACACCTGAATGTGGAAATATTGACCAAATGCTGACAGTTTGCTACCGTCTGCTGTCCTTAAAATCTTGTCATTCTATTATTGATCCTTGGTACTTCTCTAAATCTTGACAATGTCTCTTCCCCTTTTTCCTACTGCTAACACTTCCAGCTGTACAACTGAGACCTCAGTTTGGACACTATCAACAGGTTAAGATGATGAAGTACAGAAAAGAAAAAAAGAAATGCACAGAAGTAGTGTGGCATTATGTTTATCTAGAACCTACCTTCAGGACTGCCACTGTAACATAATATTTTCAGAATTGGAATTTAGTGTCAGTAAAGAATTGGGTTTGGAAAATAAACACCTTGGAAAAATCAAGGTGTGGGCTTGGAAATGTCTATTTCTGGATGAATCAGGTAGTCACCGCCTTGATAAAACATGCTTTATAGTTATCCCTCATGACATGCCTGTGATCTTGGGTCCACATCACCTATTCGCAGCTGGCCAAAAACTCTTTAGGGGCAAACCTTTATGTTCAAATTTTTGGTTAATTTGTTCACTCAAGGCTGATTTTGAGTGCATGGTCCTGCTGAAATAACTTAAGCACATGTGGCTGAAGTTGTCACTTTGAGTGACACTTTCTCATATTTATGTTCATGACATTTCTACAGTTATAAACTGCAAAAGTAGAACAAATATAGCAGTGATGGCCAAAGAATACAGGATGATTTCTCCCTTGGCTTCTCTCATTTCTCTAGTTTTCAGGAAGTTTTCCCCCCATTCATCCTGCCCATGGCTGTTTCCCCTCCATTAGTCAAACCTTCTAAGTCAAGAAGCGTTTTTTGTGAAACCAGTCATTCTTTCCAAAATTCCAGAGATGAGCTAAAGCAAGTGAAAACTGAACCTGTGCATAAAAGGCAAAGATTCTTATACCTCCGGTACATAAAATGTCAATCTCTAAAGTTTATTGGGAACTTTATATTTTATATTACTAGAACCTAAAATAGATTCCTGAGGATTTAAATTAGGCTTCTAGGATTCCATTAGAGGTTAGTTATACTGCGAGTATCTAGGACATTTAATTTTATAAACTTTGAAGCTAGAAAAATATTAGCATTTATAGTTTGGGGAAAACAAAGGGAAATGGTAATAAAAAGGAAATACTCTGTTTATGCTTTCTTTGGGATTATGTATAGAATTGCATTTTGATAGTTTGCCCAGAATTTCAAAACCTTGGATGTAAATATCAAAGGTACTCCATCCATGCTTTCCAGTTTGTTTCTATTACCCCAGACACCCAAATTCCCTCAAGCAGACATTAGAAGCCATGACTTTCTATCCAAAACATGCATATCAAGGTAACATGGCCTGAGTCAGGAATCGTCACACTTTCTCAGCTCTTCATGTTTTCTCAAATGCCCAAATAGACACAGCTCATTTGTAAGACAACTCCACTTTATAAGATGATGGCTAAATGTGAACCCATATCGTCCTTATAAAATGTGAGATATGGTGTAGAAGATCACTGAAATGGACAATTTCTGTCAGCCCACATAATGTAGGTGCCATGTTTATTCAGTTCCTTGCAAATTCTTCCAAGTTACCAACTTCTTCTTAAGTTTCTGGCTCTAGGATTGTGTATCCCACAGTTTTAAAAGCCTAGCTACTGCTGAACAAAGCAGGAATACCAGGCTTTGTGGACTGTTTATACAAAGCATGTTTACACACTATAGCATCATGGGGCTTTAAAAAATGCAACCTATTTGACACATTCTAAACTTCTCTCTTAAATGAGTCAGAATGCCTTTAGATCCTGCTGTGGTATGAATCACAGCAAGAAGTTCCTAAATAAGAGAAGGAATGAACATAAATTTCACTCAAGCAGCCCTTGTTATCACAAGCAAGAAAGGCCAACATGTTTTTAGGTATTGCAAGTGATAAAAGAAATCTTTAAAAAATGTTGATAGTAAATGTAAAATGCAAAATTATGATACGCCTAGAAGATAACATAGGAGAAAATCTAGATGAACTTGGGTATGGCAATGACTTGTTAGATACAATATCAAAGGCACAATCCATGAAGGAAAGAATAATAAATTGGTCTTCATTAAAATTAAAAGCTTCTGTTCTATGAAAGACAACAGAGAGAGAATGAGAAAACAAACCACACACTAGAAGAAAATATTTACTAAAAACACAGCTGATAAGGGACTATTGTGCAAAATATACAAAGAACTCAAACTCAACACTAAGAAAAGAAACAATCTGATTAAAATATGGGCCAAAGACCTTGACAGACATCTTACCAAAGAAGATACTAAAGATATACAGACAGCAAATAAACACATGAAAAGATATTCCGTATGTCATCAAGAAAATGAAAGTAAAACAATAATGAGATACCACTATTTACCTATTAAAATGGCCAGGATTTGGAACACCAACATCATGAAATGCTGGTGATTATGTGGAATAACAGGAACTCTCATTGATTGCTGGTGAGAATGCAAAATAGTATAGCTACTTTGGAAGACAGTTTGGTGATTTCTTCCAAAGGGAACATATTCTTACTATATAATTCAGCAATCATGCTCCTTGATATTTACCCAAAGGTGTTGAAAATTCATATCCACACAAACACCTGCACATAGATGTTTGTATCAGCTTTATTCATAATGGCCAAAACTTGGAAGTAACCAACTTATTCTTCAGTAGGTTAACATCTGTGGTACATCAGACAATGGAATATTATTCAGCACTAAAAATAAATGAGCAATAAAGCTATGAAAAGACATGGAGGAACCTTAAGCATATGTGATTAAGTGAAATAAGTCAATATGAAAAAGCTACCTATGCATGACTCCAACTATATGCCATACTGAAAATGGAGACATTAAAAAGATTAGTGATTGTCAGGGATGGGGAAAAAGGGAAGGATGAATATGCAGAGCACAGAAGATTTTTAGGGAAGCGAAAATGCTCGGAATGATCCTATAATGATGGGTACATGTCATTATACATTTGTCCAAACCCACGGAATGTACAGCAGCAAGAGTGAATCCTAATATAAAACAATGGACTTTGGGTGATCATGATGTGTCAGTGGAGGTTCGTCAATTGCAGCAAACGCACCCCTCTGATGAGGGATGTTGTTGACAAAAGAGAAAGCTGTGCATGTGTGGGGACAGAGGGTGATGTGGAGAAGCTCTGTACTGTCCTCTTGATTTTGCTGTGAATCTAAAACTGCTCTTAAAAAAAACTAGTCATTAAAAATAGTCATGAAATATTTTTTAAAGTAAAAAGAGTAGAGTGTAAATGACTGTCCCAACATAATTGCTAACAAAATTCAAAACAAGGAGTTTTGCTTCTGTAGCTTCAGTCTCCCTTCCTCTCATCAGGATAAAGATTACATGTGGATTCTGATGCTAGTGGGTGGAGCAGGTCTGGGATTCTGCATTTCTCACAAACTCCAGGCAGTGTTGCTGCTGCTGGAGTGTGGACCGTGCTGTGTACAGCAAGTCACGCAACACCTTGAGGGTCAAGGCGTGCCGGGTGTCTAAGGAATCACGCTACAACAACGATGAGTGGAGCACAGGAACTTGTGTCAGCATCCCTTTCTGGACAACCTGCTGCTGAGTGAGCTGAAGAAAAAAATTACTAGGAGGAGGACCTGAGTTAAAATGTATGTATCTACCCATTGATACTAGTACTAAAAAGAGAACTCTAGGTAGAAATAAAACTGGGATGGTTGTAAACAGACCAGGAGTATGTCTACTGATTATCCGAATGTCTTTTGTAAGCTACATAACTTCTGTAGAACTTCATTTATTTAGCTTTCCAATTAAGAGGTTGGATTTAAGTAAGTCTTGGTCGCAGGGCAAAAAAGAGCAAACTGGGGTGGGCGGAGGGGTGGTGGTGAAGATCTGAGGATGTGTCAGGATATGAGAGTACCAACAATGACTGGTTGAATGTGGAGAGCAGAGTATGGTCACAGCCAAAGCCTTAATATAACTGTCAAGTTCAGAGTATAAGACAGAGGTAAAAATAGTTTAGTAAAAAAAAGAAGTTTAAGAGCAGGACATAGGGTAGGACAGGTTACTAGATATAAAAAATGAGTCAAGGGAGACTATTAAATATGTATTCTATGAATCATGAATGGAGACTAGAGAGGCCATTCTATGTGATGTTTGTGGCAGTAGGGCCATCAACTTGAAGGACTGCTGCAGATGGCATGTGACTAATCTTTCAAATCCCTCCCAGATCTGTAATTTCATGATCATTGCTTCCCTTTTTCTTCTTCCTTAGAATCATCTGGGCCCATTTGCCTCATGGGTTCCCATCTTCAGAGAGCATTCTTAACCTCTCTGGGGAAACTCAGAAGGTTATTGTCATAAGTTTTTTGTCTTTAATTGGCCTAATTTCTTATATTTATTTTGTTTGTCTTTCAACACACATTACATCACCCCCTGCAGCATATTATGTTAGGCCATGTTCTGCTTTAGTCTTTAACATTTTTTTATTTCATGATCACACCATTCTATTCCTTTGAATTTCCATTGGAAGCAATTTTAGTGGTATATATAATAACATTCTTCAAAACTCTTGTCCTGTTTTCTTACCCATAATGAAAAAGTCCCAGTATAAGTGTTTTCTATGTATTTTTTTTTTGGTACATTGATTTTTTTTCATACTTAGCAATGTTATAATTAAGTCAATAAATTCCAGTCCATAGAGGAGTACTAGCTCCAGAACTCTTCTTTGATGATTAGTATCCAGAAAGCTATGTGGTAACTTTATATTTAGTTACTGTTTTCAACCTCCTAAGAAGCAACACTTTTGTTTTATGAACTATAAGCAAATAGTAAAAAAAAAAATATATCAAACATTTTCCTCAGAGAATCTATAGTAGAAATAGATATGTCTTGTAAATGCAGATACAGAAATATCTTCACATTTATATATTCTATTACAATGACATATTCAAATACTGCCTGTTTGGGTGGATGTTTGTTTACATTACTCAGAGTTTTATCTATTTCTGTGTATTCTAACACTTGTAATTGACAAAAAAAAAACCTCTAAAATCCCTTAACCAACTGTTACTGCTAATGATATGATTAAGGGAGACAAAATATAAACAATCCCTTAAAACCAATCTGCTAGAAATAAAGAACATAACCTTTATCTTGTTGTACTTCATTTTTTTTCAATTCAAAAAAAAGTCCTCCTATCAGCTCTCACAATACAAACAAATATTTTCATTCAGCTCCTTGCAATTCCTTTCCAGTTCTTCACTTACAATTCTCTATCTTAAATTTTAGACTCTGGAGCTGTATTACACACAGGTAAGAGCCTTGCTCCTGATGAACTGAACAGGAATACTGTTCATTGTGGACCTGGGATCATCACATTCTCTCAAGACCATCTGCTTCAGAATCTCCTAGAAGCTTTTTAAGAATTAAAATACCTGAGCTCCCCTAGACCCACCAAATCAGAATTTCTGCTGATGGAGCATATGAATCTACCTTTTTTACTTTTTTTTTTTTGCTACTTCTGGTGATGCTTATAAGCACTAAAGGTCAGGACACACTGTCCTAGAGTAAAAAATCTTAAAATAGCCATTTTCAAACATCCTTCTGTTTTAAAGACTTACTTCTATTATCTCTTCTCTTTGCTAACCTATGAATGAGATTTGATTAATAAGAAAAACAATTATCTTCCAGGACCAAGAGCAATTTCTACTTTCTCCTACTTTTTTTTTTTAATTAAGCCTAAGTGTGCTGATGTGTCTATCCCCAAATATGTTCCACAACAGCACTCCAAGTCGCAAATGTATTACCTAAATGGAGGATGCATTTACTACACAGCATCATCAGTTAGCTTAAAGTCATTTTTCCCATTTTTTATAAGTCTATGTATTGGGTAGCAGGACTCCCAGTAAAGTAGGTGGAAAAGAAACTTCTAGGACAAACTTCTATCTATCTTTTTTTTTCTTTTGGGCCGTCCTACCTTACCCGTTTCCTTTCCTCCAGTCCTGAAGAACAGAATAATAGCTATATCTGTCTAAGCCTATTTTCATTTATCTTCATGCATTTCTCCACAGCAATATCCACTGGAATATGCATACTTTAGCCCCTACATTCAAGAAACATAATGAGTTATGCTATTTCTTATTTCAGACTGAGTTTTATCACGAAACATATTATTTTTCAAAAGATATCGAACTGTTCCTAGGTCCTTGTGCATACATGCACAAAAACTCAAGTTTGAAAAGCATTCATTCTCCTATATATCAGAGTCCTGGGTGATTCTGATTTCTTTTAATTCTAAAGTATTATTGGAGTGTGGGCTACATTTACTTGCAATGTGTATCCCCTCCTATTTAATTTTTGCTTTTTCTTGAATCACTGTGCTTGCTTTTCAAAGTTCAGTGTATTTCTACAGCACAAATTAAATTGTAACAAAATTCAAGTCTATACTCATCTTTATTATAGCTTTTTTACCAGGTCCTGAAGAACACAAGATAAAAGAAAGAAAATCTGGACTAAGCCGACCCAAATTTTAGTGACAAATCCAGGGCCACCACATTCAGCCAGATTGGCCAGACACACCTAACATTATAGAGAAACCCTAGGTTGTCAGTGGATGGACAGGCCTCCCTAACTCCCCAACTTATATCCCATAATATATGACCACACACCTGCACTGCCCTAGTAGTAGCCAATGTTTGACAGTGTGTCTGCACTGTGAACACATTTCATAAATTAGCCATTCTGTGCAAATGAATAAGACTATGCCTTTGATAATCTCAAATTCAAAGAGCTTAAACTGGATATATAATATTTTCCCATGATATTTCTTCTCTAAAACTGCCACTGTATTTCCCGACATTTAGATTCGATATCTAGGCTCAATCAGTAGATATGGATGTGTTTTAGATCCCTGAGTCACCTAATACCTAAGTGCTCTGAACAGGTGTCTGCTAAGAAACATATAATCCATTTAGTGGAGACCTATAATACTCATTTTGTTTTCACAGATGGTGTTGGATTATTAAAGTGGAAATATGCCAAGAAGTTTTGAGAGTACCTTTCCATTTAAGCTGGACTTTGCATTATTTAAAGCTATGATAATTTAACTCAGCTCTAATCCTCTCATAGTCCAGTCGGACCAAATCCATTATTTTCTGTATCTCCTAAATTTCAGTTTTCCTGTTACTAACCTCCTGCATCATACAAAAAGCCTGGGGGAGGAAAACACATCACTCAGCTTCAAAGTGTTTCATTTGTAGCCATATCCTTTTCTTTTCCAAGGGCAGGTAATGGACAGTAGTAAGTTGAAACAGAGTCAGGAAAAACAAATAATGGTAAATCTACTATCGACTATTTGCATGGGGAAGCCATTTAGTGTCTCTTTCTCTCAGGTTGGTCATCTGTTACATAAAGTAATAAATTATTCAAACTGCTAAATTTTTTAAGTGCAAACAAGTGTCAAAATGGTTCAGGGTTTGTTTACTTGCTGAGAAATGCTATAAATCCAAAATATTATCACTGTTTACCTAATCATACACAGTATCTACCATGAGTCTTAGAGTAGAAAGATTTGCAGTTGGACTCTTTCACTTAGCTCAGTGATTTTGGGCAAATTACACTTGTGTTTCTTTGGCTGCCTAGAATCTGAAATACCTTTGTGTATCTGGAGAATTCCCCATCATATGTCTTTGTTGAACTATCTCCCACCATAGAAGCTGAAAAGAGCAAAACCCACTCCTGTATTTGTCTCCCACTCCCAGCACTTAGGGTATTGGCATCTCCAAATGGACGCTTTCATGTTAGACTCTGAACTTGTATTGAGTAAAATAGGCAAAGAGGATGGAACTCATTCTGTCAGTGGGAGTTGCAGTGGTGCTGCTATTTGGTGATTCCTACCAAATGGTGCTTACTGCACTTAAAAAAAATTTTTTTAATGTTTATTTATTTTTGAGACAGAGACAGAGCCTGAATGGAGAGGGTCAGAGACAGAGGGAGACACAGAAACTGAAGCAGGCTCCAGGCTCTGAGCTGTCAGCACAGAGCCTGACACAGGGCTCGAACTCACAAACCGTGAGATCATGACCTGAGCCAAAGTCAGACGCTTAACTGACTGAGCCACCTAGGCGCCCGGCACTGACTGCATTGATCAAGATGTTGCTATGACGATCCAGTTGGTTGTTAATGATATCTACTTCAACTTTATATGGAAGAACTGAGAAAATCCAGAGAAGGGACTTAGGGTATGATGTTTCATATCAGGATTATGCTTAGCAACTGACCTCTCAAAAATTCTCACTCAACAGTGGACTCAGTGGGGCCGGTTCCCAGCAATTAGTTTTAGCTCAGAGTTGGTGCCCATTAAGTATAAAAAAAATCTGTGTATGTTTTTTAAGCTGCTCTAGAATATAGGGCAGACTAGAGGACCTGGAGTCATACTTCAGTGCGCATCCTCAAGCCAGTTAGCCTCCCCTCAGGTGACACCAGATCTATGAAAGTGCAGTCAGCAAGTTACAGTGACTTGCCCCCTCAATCTTCTCCAAGCAAATCAACTTACCAGAAACTACTTTGAATGTACCCCCTAAGTTAAAGTGCATGTTTCCAATGTGCTGAAACTTGATTGTCTAAAATAGACTAAAATCTCAAGCACATGCAAAGACTAAGCCTCACTTAATTAGAAAATGTGAAATCTGTCATTTTTATCACCAAAAAATTCACTTTGAGGTGTAAGCTGCATCAGGCCCATTTTATACTTGGAAAAACAAGTAGCAACCCATAAGTATCTTTGGTGAACACTAACCTTGAACTTAAAACTTGTGGTTCTTTACTTTATAATATGCTGACTCTACAAATAAAATCCCAAATATACCAATACGAAGAAGACATTTTTATTTCTTCCATACTAGAATATTTAATAAATGTCTGGTTTCAGAATTAACTAATTCCACTCCTTTCAAAAATGTATATTTTCAAAAAAAATGTTTACAATGGATAATACCACATGCAAAATATATTTCATCCATAGAGATCATTTTTTAACCTAAGATATTACTTAAGGAAATTTAAACAATTGGAGCTTATGATGACACCAGGATAATTAAGACAATGGCTGCCATAGTAATAGAGACCAAGTGACCAGCAGAGTAGATAAAGAACTCCCAAAATAGGGCTACTTCAGGGTGGAAATTTGATATATGCAGAGATGGGAAAAAAGGAACTGTTTAATAACTGGAGTTGGGAAAAAAGTTATCTATTACAGAAAAAGGTCAAATTTGATCCCTACTGCTTATAATAATAATAATATTTAATAATAAAATAATTGTAAGTGAAATAGGGATTTTAAATGCAAAAATGGAAATATAAAACATCTAGAAGAAAATATAGATGAATATTTTTAAGACCTTAATGGTAAGGTCTTACCTTTAAGTAAGGTAAATCTTTACTACGTACCTTACCTTTAAGTAAGGTAAATCTTTACTACGTAAAGATTTCTTAATTTACAAAAACCAAAAACCAAAACAAAAAATAAACAGTACTGTATCAAAAGTAAGAAATTTTGTTCATACAAACACCTTAAGGAAACAGGTGGGGATGGGGAAGGGTTATGATGAAGGAAAACATTTGCACATTTGCAACAACAGAAGACTGCTATAAAGAATATATCTTTTAAAACTCCTTAAAAATCAATAAGAAAAGCAGAAAGTATATGGATAAAAAGACACAGACATTTAACTGTAGGTAAAATGCATATTGACAATAAATATATGATAATAGGGGCACTTGGGTGGCTCAGTCGGTTAAGCATCTGACTCTTGGTTTTGGCTCAGGTCAAGATCTCGCAGTTTGTGAGTTGGAACCCCACATTGGGTTCTGTGCTGCTGGTGAGGAGCCTGCTTGGGATTCTCTTTCTCCTTCTCTCTCTTTATCCCGCCCTCCTCCCTTCTTCTCTCTCTTTCTCTCTCAAAATAAATAAACTTAAAAAATAAATATATTAAATATTATTAATGATTAGTGCAGGGAAATTAAGACCATAATGAGATACCATTTTACAGCCATTAAGTTTGCACAACTTTAGAAATGCGAAAATGCCAAGTATCAGGGAGGTTGTAGACTCCCAAGATTTCTTGTATGTTACCATTGTAAAGGTAGTGAAACCATTGTGGAAAACAGTTGGACCTTGCCTCCAAAACTTGAACATTCACACACTCCATGACCAGAATTTTTAGTCCTAGGCATACATGCTACAAAAGCTCATGCATCCGTACAACAGGAGACATGGGCAAGAATCTTCTAACAGCACCAGTTAAAATAGCAGAGAGTTGAAAACTACCCAGGGACCCATTGATATAAATAAACTGGTGTATTTACACAGTGAAATATTACACAGAGGTCATAATGTCACAGCAATATAATTTGTGGTAGGCTGAAAAACTGGGTCCCCCCCCCAAATACTCACTTCCTTATCCCCAGAACCTGTGATTATTACCTTATATGGCAAAATAGGTGGTCAAGTTAAGGCCCTTGAGATGAAGAGCTTATCCTTGTTAACCTGGTTGGCCCTAAATGGAATTACATGTCTCCTTATACAAGAGAAACAGAAGGAATTATGAGACGGACACACACGTAGAAGAGAGAAAACAGTGTGAAGATGCAGCAGACAGAGAGATCTGAAGATGCTGGTGATGTGGCCACAAATGAAGGAATGCTAGCAGCCACAGAAGCTGAAGGAAGCAAGGAACAGATTTTTCCCCGAGAGCCTCTGGAGCGCTCAGTGCAGCCATGCCAGCACCTGATTTGCCTAGTGAAACTGCTTTTGGACTTCTGGCTTCCAGAATTGTGAGAAAATATATTTTATGCCACTGAAATGCGTGGTAATTTGTTACAGCAACCAGAGGAAACTAATATACAAGTCATTGATACATTCATCAATACAGCAAAATGGATTTTTTTTAAATACTGATGATTAACTGAAGGGGAAAATTAAAATAAAAAGCTTAATTGTCCAATGTGTAGATTTGTAAACTAAATCATGTTAACATAAAAGGATGTTATACCAAAATAATAAATCTAGAGAAATGGGGGAAGAATCTTCCTTAATTAAGACCTCACTGTATCAAGGCCAAAGTCCTTTCCTGGGCCTTCAGCACACAACCTGATGATGCATAAAATTAAAATAGAATATGAAGCACCCTAATTATGGTAATTAGATACAAGATAAGGTAGAATGGTTATGGAGTGGTTAGGACATTAGTTCTTTAGGATATAAATAAATGAGACAAAGGAATAAGGTTGAAACACAGACAGGAAGAATAAGCAATTTGAAAAACAGGACTGAGTCCAGTTACAGATAACTTCCAGAAGGGATTCTGATTTAATTTGCATTTAGCAAGCAGCTCATGACACAGCCTTATCCATTTTTCCACCGACAAGACAGTGGTTCTCAAACCTTAGATGGAATCAGAATCACCTGGGAAGTTGGTATAACTCCAGAAGCTCAGGCTTATTCTCTTCAATGAGCCTACTCTTCAGTGTTCTTTCTGAGTTCTCCAGGTGTTCTGATTTGCATCAACATGTAAGAACCACTGATCCAGGAAAACACACAGAGGGAAAAGTATACTGTCACTGAAACAGTTTCCCTAGAATTAAACAGAAAATTCTGTTCTCTTCCCTCACTGCTCATTCAAATCTGTTCTGTGAGACTAATCCTGTGCCCCTTCAATGAAGTCTAAGCAGATCCCAAGGCTTTTCTGATCATTCTCAGAAAACAAAAAGTCCTCTGGTCACTTTTAGTCATAAAACATTTAATTTTAGTCTTTAAATGATCATTCCCAAGTAATGGTCAAGACTCCCAACTGCATTTAAAACTTCCTCCATTCCCCAAGTTTTTGCAAGGATATAGAGAAAAAAGAAACTTGTGCACTGTTGGTAGGAATGTAAATTGGTGCAGCCACTGTGGAAAACAGTATGAAAGTTCCTTAAAAATTAAAAATAGAAATACCATATGACTCAGTGATTCCACTGCTGGATATTTAACAACAACAACAAAAAAACCCCGAAAATACTAATTCAAAAAGGTATATGCAGCTCTATGACTATTGCAGCAGTATTTACAATAGCCAAGATATGGAAGAAACCCAAGTGCCCATAGATAGATTAATAGAGAAAATGTGGTATACACTGGATATGTACCATACACACACACACACACACACACACACACACAGAGGAATATTAATCATCCGTAAAAAAGAATGAGATCTTGCCATTTGTAACAACATAGATGGACCTAGAGGGTATTCTGCTAAGTGAAATAAGTCAGACAGAGAAAGACAAATATTATATCATTTCATTTACATGTGGAATCTAAAAAACAAATGAATAGACAAACAAAAAGCAGAAATAGACCCATAAATACAAAGAACAAACTGATGGTTGCCAGAGAGGAGGGGTGAAGAGATGGGGAAAATGGGTGAAGGGGAGTGAGAGATAAAAGCTTCCAATTATGGAATGAGTAAGTCACGGCCATGAAAGGTACAACATAGGGAATATAGTCAATGGTATTGTAATAGCGGTCCTTGTATGGAGACAGATGGTAGCTACATCTGTGGTGAACATAGCATAAGGCATAATCTTGTCCAATTACCATGAAACTAATGTAACATTGTGTGTCAACTATATGTCAGTAATATATATGGCTGCCAAACAAGACCCACAATAATTGTTATTAAAAACAACAACAACAACTTCTTCCCTTCCTGCTCAGGTTAAGGAATGGGTTGTAAGCCTGCAGTGTGGGGAGGGCTCCAGTTACCTCCTTTATTTCACTGTTTCTCCTCTTTGTCGACAGCCTGGATCCTGATCTTCTAGATTTCACAGAGGTGTTAGAGAGCTGTAAACTCCAAGAAAGTTCTTATTTGACAGGCACCAGTGTAATCTGGCATTGTTTTCCTCTGGGCTTGGCAGGGATTTAAGGCTGATTCTTTCTCATGGAGCATCTTTGTAATTTCTATGGAACTGTCACTGGGCACAGGGTCTCCCATTATTGCATTCATAACACAAGTGAGGTCTCCTTTGCCTGGACATTCAGGACTTCAGCCTGATTTTCTGAGGCCCATTACATTTTCTCAAGAGCTTATCACCCCTGAAAGGGGGCTGCAGTTATGTCTCTCTCTTCTATGTGGCCCTCGGGAGTTGCCAGAAATCATTCATGAATTCTTCTTTCCACAGACCTCTGGCGATGCAAGTTTTTCCTAAGGCAGTGAGTCTTGTAGCTCTTGGGGCAACAAACTGTGCCCCAAACCCCAGCACACAAGGTAACCTCTTTAAGGGGCTTCCTTGAATCCCCTCTCATTTGGCTTGAGGGGAGACAGAAGGGACATTTCACAGCACTCCAAAATCAAATGAGCTTTACTTAAAAAGACAGAACTTAAGCAAACCAGCAAGGAAAGGTAACACATAAAACAGTGGGTGGCAGTGAGTTAGGCATTATTAAGAAAAATGAGACAAATAACCTTATTAGTTTGAACAAAGTAGAACAGAAGGTAGATTTTTTTAACATGGATGAAAGAGGATCTTTAAAATAATAAAAAATAAAACTTGTAAAATGTGTCAAAATACATAAAGAAAATTTCTTGGCATTTAATGATAATAAGGCATAGGCACAACTAAATACACATTTCTTAGCCCTTAATCAATTATATAAAATATATATAATGAAGACTAATAAATTCAGAATTGTATATATTTCAGATTTTGTAAGGCTTTAAACAGTTAACTAGTATACATGACCCTTAAAACATATCTATATATAGCAAAGATATATTTTGCCAAAAAAACCTACACAAATTCCAAGTGTCCAAAAATTGCTATCTATATTTACTTTGCAAAAGAGTGAAACTAGATATTTATAGAAGAAATTAATTAAAGAAGGATCCCAATCATTTTAACAATTCAAAAAGTCTTTTAAAGGGGCAGCTGGGTGGCTCAATCAGTTAAGCATCCGACTTCGGCTCAGGTCATGATCTCACAGTTCATGGGTTCAAGTCCCACGTCGGGCTCTGTGCTAACAGCTCAGAGCCTGGAGCCTGCTTCAGATTCTCTGTTTCCCTTTTCTCTCTGCCCTCCCCCACTTGCATTCTGTCTCTCTCTCTCTCTCTCTCTCAAAAATAAACATTAAAAAAATTATACAAGAAGTCTTTTAAATATTAGACCAAAACTATAAATCTATAATTATAAACTATTCAGGAATTAATGATGATGACTAAATTATAGCCAAAATTTACAGGAACTAGCCAAGGCAATGCTCAAAGGTAATTTAAAATTTTTAAATCATAATTTAAAACAGCAAAAAATGAATAGTTTTTTATTACATAAGCTTAAATTCAAATATTTGGAAAAATTCATAGAAATCTAGAGGAATCAGGAAGAAAACATTCATGATTTTGAGTCTTTAGAATACAATGCTGAATAAGACAAAACACCTACCTTTCTGTTTATGAAAGAATATTGCCTGGTTAATTTGCGCTCAGTATTTTTCTACACATAAAATAGTGAACAAGTCACAGGTCTTGTCTTCAAGAACTTTAAAGTCAGTAGGGAATAAAGTAAATAGGTAATCAAAATCTAGGGGATCAGTTGTTCTCTGATAGTACAAGGGGCCAGGGAGCAGGTGGCTTGACTATGTATAATCTGCAAGGTGGTAGTGAAGGTCTTCCAAGGGACAGGGTACATAACCTGAGTCCTGAGGGTAAATGGCATTAGGGAGGTATGTGTTGTTAGCACAGGAAGAAGCATGTGAAAGGAGAGAGAATAGATTTGGAGAACTGAGAACATTTCAATATTGCCAGAGATTAAATGATGAAATGTGGCCTTGGAGAGGTGAGCCTGGACCGTATCATGGAAAGTCTCACAGGAACTGTTAAGGAATGTCAGCATCATCCCAGGGAGGTATTAAAGGATTGTAAGAAAGAGCATGACATGAGAAGATGTGCATTTTAGAGCTGTGACCAGAGGGGGTGTGACATGTTAACCCCTCCTGTCCAGGGTGTGACGCTTGCCACACTAGGAGCAGAAGGGGCTCATGAATCCTAGATACATGTATGTAGAGTCATATGCACACATGGGAGATGAAACCAAGTAAGGAAATGAATACTCCAAACCCCAAAATGACATACAGGGAGCTGGAACTGAATGTCAACAAATACCACTTAAAACATAGAAGTTCCAAAACCAAGGGATAAAAATAAAGCAGCCAGACTAAAGGGCTTGAAGGAAGAACACAAAATACAAGAATGGAAGTGCAATACTATTAAATGAACAGAGACATTATAAACTATTGGAAGTGAGGACAATTGGCAAAGCATCCACTGGTAAACCTAGGGAAAACAATTTAATCCTCTTGGGTTTCCTTGGAGGTCAACTGGAGAGCTGCATTTTAGAAACTGGCCGTTCAGTCCTATTATATAACTTTAACTCCCTAATCAGTTAAAAACATGGACTATATTCCTACTCTCAAGATGCCTAATGGGCTGAATGCTAATACTTATAATTCAGATAGGTCTATGAAATGGATGTGATTCCCAGGAATTGGTAGTGCTGGGTACTCTAGGTAAGGACTTTAAATAAAACAAAATGAATGCTAAATGGGAAATTTGAGAGCAATCTTTCAACTGGGTCATTAATTTTAATAATAGGAGATTTTTTATTTTATTTTAGAGACAGAGGGAGTGTGCAAGTGGGGGACAGGGGCATAGGGAGAGAGAGAGACACTATTGTAAGCAGGCTCCATGTTCAGCACAGAGCCCAGAAAAGGGCTTGGTCCCATGACCTTGGGATCATGACCTGCGCCAAAATCAAGAGTCAGGCTCTCAACAGACTGAGCCACCCAGGTGCCCCAAAAGTAGAAGCTTTTAATAAAATAATGTTAACTTCCCTAATGCTATTGTTAGCAATTAAACAGACATCACATTGAACTATAACCAAAGCAGTGTTTGTTAGAAGTGAGAGGCTAAAATCCAAAATGTGAATAATGAGAACATATAAAATTGCAGTAATAGGCTCTTAGGGGTGTCATTAGTGAAGCATCACTTTCTCTCTGTTGATGTGGCAAATCTTTTCCCAGGGCCACTAAGCCCTTCTGACTCCATCAATTTGAATATCCATTATTTCCTGATATCCATCAATGCCAGCAACTAGTTATTATTTTTCTATTTTCACGGTAATTTTAAAGTAATTTTAAGGATGAAATGGAATGGAAATAAATCATGTGCCTTGCTGTAGCAATTGGCCAACTCAAAACATTGCCAGGTTTGAGTGAGCGTCATTATGAATACCACATTAAATACATCAAATGCCCATACTGATTATGTTGATACACTCATGGATGAAGTTAGGATTTGCAGAATTTCAGCGAATTAGAATTCTAGGGTTATATATGCCTATAATTATTCATTCACTTATTTATTCATTTATTCAATCAGTTCTACATAAAATATTTATTGGGCATCTACCATGTGCTAGGTCCTGTTCCAGGTGCAGGGAGTAGAGTGAACAAAACAGACAAAATTTTGCTCTCAGTGAACATCCTCATGTTGCTTTATATGAGAGTTCATTCCATGAAATAAGAAAAATTCATTATGCGTTGACATTGTGCCTCCTTTGAAGAGAGGGCGTGGGTACTTTGAAAGCTTCAGAGGTTACTTTGTGATATATGTTTTCACTTCTTCCCAAATGGATTTAAAATATTTATTATCTCTCTCTGACAAAAAAAAAAGAACAAAAAGGAATAATGCTAATTTTTTGAAAGCAAAGAAAAAGGGTCTGTAATATAATTTAATTTATTGCTTATGAGAAAGAATTCTAAGAACAGCACAGGATATTTAAAAAAAAACGTTTTAAGGAAATTATAATTTTAAATTTGGAATCTGTCAGCCAAACACTCGATTCACCAGTCATCTGCTTATCTGAGGATTCATTCATCTCCAGATGCATCTTTATTACACCAATATGTAATATGAAATATACGTCAAGCTCTGTTTTGCAACTTTCACAGCTCATGTATAATATCTTTGTTCTGGTGACCCATTTTTAAGAAGTGTTCACCTTTCTGCACGTTCGTGAGTGGTATCATACGAAGACATGATAGAATTGAGAACTTTTCACAACTTTTTTACGTATTCACCAAACAATATCACTTGTAAATTCAAACAGGCATGATAATAAATGCATTATGTTTTCCTCTTTCAATTCCACAGGTACTTCATTAAAATTCCCACAATTTTGATTTTGTTGCAGGCTAGGCCACACATTTTATTGCAACTTGTTGCAGAGAAGTTTTGACACACTTACGTAAGTTGTTCCCAGTTATCTTTCCTACTTTGATGAAATGTAGGAGTTTCTTTTCAATCAGGATAGATTTTGACATTTTCATTGGGTCCCACCTACATTTTTCCTGCACAGTTTTCTCATAATGTGTTATTGAGTAAGCTGAGAAGAAACTGATCTCATTTACTATGTTTGATGATATTCTTACTTTTTTTCACTTAGCATTGAAGGTTTTCCCTTTTGTAGAAAACTACTTATAAATCATACATTGAAATATTTCTTTGTCTCTCATTCTAATCTAATATAATCTGATCAACCAGTTGGCTGGTTGATAACTCCAACGCTTTTTAGACCATTTACTTATCACTTTTCTCAGTCGCGTTTGGTTCCCTCACTATTCTGGGAAGCCAGGATTCCCATTTGCTCCAGGTTTCTTCTTCCCTTCCACTTGATGCTATGTCATGCATGAAATTATGTAGCAGGCTCACCTTCATTTTCCAGCTAAGACCTTGTACATTAAAAATCATGCAGCATGTGTCATATGTTGATCATATGACACATTTTTTTTTCAAATTCCAATGATTTTCAACTGCTGCTTTACTGTCCGAGAGCATTTTAATTCAGGATAGTTAACATTACTGGAATTGCCACATCACTTAATTGGTAACACTATAGGTTTACAAGCAAAAGCAAGCCTTGCGCTAGAGACAGCAAATCTACAAAACACTAAATAAAGAGAACAAAACCATCATGTTTTAAAAGTTGATGTCAGAAATGTCTCATTTAGTTCAAATAAACTGCTATGAAATAATCCTTTAAAACATGTGAATAAAGAGCCAACAACCTAAAAGTGGAAATAACATCTAGACAGGAGGTAGTTTATATTCTGTTGGATGATGGGATTAAATAACATGAAGACCCAAAATATTATTTTATACAAAAGTCTGGTTCCCAAAACAATTATTAAATATTTCCACCATCTCTAAGGGAATGACTGGAATATTAACAAAGCACCCTATTAAAAAGAGCTTCAAAGAGCATCTTTATTGTTGCGTTTAATTTATTTTCTGAAACTCTGAGGAAATTACAAATCTATTATAGAAGTTTATGATCCTTCATAAGTCAAGAACAGAAATTATATTATTTTTCATAACTATCAATAATAACAAAATCACTGAAGACATTCAAATAAAAAGATATACTTTTAGTTTGGATGCAACTGAACAAAAACACAATTTAAATAGGCTGTACTTTTTTTAAACAAGCCAACATAGAAGTTCAAGCTATATATTAAATTTCCATTTCTACTCAAAATCTTAGGAAATTTTAAAAGACTACGACACTAGCATGGCAAGTGACATATCATATCCAATAACAATATAATTAGAAACTCATTTATTCTATAACTGCAAAATATTAAAATTTTGCTGACTTTATTTCAGTCTTCACCACTTTAATTAACTTTTTCCCCCCATAGCTCTGTTCACAATGCAGTACAGAAAGGCAGTATATAGGGTATTATGGTTAAGAGTGGTTAGTCAGACTGTCCTGAGTTCAAATCCAGGTTCTATGCCATCTGAATAACCTTGAGCAACTTGTTCCTCTCCACTTGCCTCATTTTTTTTAATTTTTTTTAACGTTTATTTATTTTTGAGACAGAGAGAGATAGAGCATGAACGGGGGAGGGTCAGAGAGAGAGGGAGACACAGAATCCGAAACAGGCTCCAGGCTCTGAGCTGTCAGCACAGAGCCTGACGCGGGGCTCAAACCCACGAACTGCGAGATCGTGACCTGAGCTGAAGTCGGACGCTCAGCCAACTGAGCCACCCAGGCGCCCCGTCAATTTTTAAAATGAGAAGAATAATATTTACTTCATAAGATAAGTAGCTTAAAGGGGTAGCTTATAGGGCTCAGAGTCTCAAATGAGAAGTGGGCACAAAAGTCCAATACTGGTCTCATTTGCTCTCATTTACTTACTCGTTTTGTCTTTGAGCAGCAGCCCACGATAAAAAAAAAAAAAAAAAAAAAAAAAAACAAAAAAAAAAACACACATTTCTGGCTGAATTTTAACTTCTTCCTTTTCTTCATCCACCAGTGTTCTTGATACACTGAAAGGAAACTTAAGGAATTTGAAAAATCTTATTTTCCATGTCAGAAGCTATTACATCATCCTTCTTGCAATAACATGTCTTAATCTTCTCCAGGTTTGATGAATTTTTGGGCCAACTAGAATAAATGTCATATACTTGAAAAGCTAGAAAAGAAAGCATATTTGAACTTTCATTGTATCACCTCCTTCCCAACAGTAAAAAAAAAATAAATAAATAAAATAAAGGCGGGGGGTGGGGAGGGCTCCTGAGTGTCTCAGTCGTTAAGCGTCTGCCTTCTGCTCAGGTCATGATTTCAAGATTGGTGGGTTTGAGTCCCACATCAAGCTCTGTGCTGACAACTCAGAGCCTGGAGCCTGTTTCAGATTCTGTGTTTCCTTCTCTCTGTGCCCCTGCCCCACTTACTCTCTCTCTTTCAAAAACAAATAAACGTAAATTTTTTTAAACGAAAAGCTGAGTGATTGAGCTAAAGGGATAGGCAATACTTCTACATATCTGAAAGGAAGCCCATCAAACAATGTTAAAAAATGATGTTATCTGGACTAAAGCCCTTGCTAAGCTGAGGTTGGCAGACACAGTGAATCTGTCCATTTTAGATCTGTCAGTCCCAGCTGCACACTTGACTTAATAGTTTGGGTACATCTATTCCTCCCCCAGCCACAGTGGGGGGAAGTGCTCAGAAATCAAGAGAGAGGCTATTTAACAATTAGTGAGATTTTCTGGGATGTGCCCAGGAGGATCTCCTGCACTTCTTTACAGTTTCCTCCCCAAATCCTGGAAGAATGTCTACAAATAAGTTACTTTCTAAAAAAATTTTTAAATTAATTCCACATTAGGTTCTGTATTACTATGAGCTTTACTACTATTTGTGGAGAGTTAACATCCACTTACAAAACAACAACCTCACTGATTTAACTTCACATGGGCTTATATGATGGACAGAAGACTCCTTTGTACCAGTACTTCCTTATTCTGTTTGAGGATTATCAAAGATTCATGAATTCGCCTTAGAAAATGTCAATCTCTAACCGCACTTTTTAAACACCTTCTAAAAATCAATGACCTCATCTTCAATTAATTAAGCCAAGTGTACCATAGAAAAATGTTCATCTTGGTCATATCTCAGCAGTTACTGTACTTCAAGAAGCTGATTTTTGGCTTCCATGTGTCTTCTGTTATATGCAGAACATTAAGCTCTACTTTGTGGTTCTATATGTTAATTCTCATATTTAAAGGTAGAGGCATATACATTACATTTTAAAATATATTTTAAAATTTAAATTGCAAAGTCAAGCTCTTAAAAATTTTATATTACATCACGGTAAAATGTTTATTTTGCCAATGGAGCAGTTCCAACATGACACTAAGATCATTTAGCATTTTAGGAAACCAAATCCTGTAAGAAATGCTAATATTGTCTTCAAGCTTCCTGGAATGCAAAGGGATTTAGCCTCTCTTTTTCAGATGCAAGTGATAGCTTGTTAGGTATTATTCTTAGATAAATGATTCTTCTTGGCTTATTTTTTTAATCCCAGCTTTGGAGAGACAAAGGTGCATACACTTACCCTCATATACACTGAGTCATACCTTCAACAAGTCACAAAGCCTAGGTAAGACCTATATATGTTCTGGTATGTTATCTTTCACCAAGAAAACCAGGTATCACCTCCTTCCTCAACCCTCAGTATACTACTTTTGTGGGCATAAAAGCAAAGTGATGACAAAGGTGGCCAATGCTGAGCACTTTAGGTGGTTAAGTGGCCTCAAAGAGGTGAAAATAGCATAACGGAATGCTGAGCTAGCAATGAAAGGAGCTGTAAACCTAAATCTTCTCAACAACATTTATTTCCTAGCTATGACTCAGTCTCAGTTTGTTTTTGTATCAGGTAAGAAAATAAAATCAACACAGGTGACACACTGGAACCAGTAAAGGGTATACTTAGACCATGTAGGAAGGCAATGATTCGTACCATGTAGAGGAATGGGGTTAAAGAAGTCTTTCCCAGAAGAGTTGATGCTTCAAAAGGCATAGGACTGAGCTGGCTGATGAAGATGTGGGGAGAAAGTCATCTTAGAAGATACAAGGCTATTGTGAGGATTAATGAGATGACACCCAAAACACTTACCCCAGTGCTTGGTGCTTAATGCTAATTCTCGCTATCCTTAGTTTGACAAGACAGAGTTTGCCTTTGATCAATGTGCTGCCAATCCCATTCCTAGCACTCAAATGAGAGCCCCATAGAATTATGGGAATGTACAGTAAAGGCCAGCTTCACGGCCGTACAACCTGTATAGTTGCACACACCCCACCTTAGAAGAGGTCTGAGCTTGGTTTAATGCTCTACTTTCATTGCCTTAAATTCTCAGTAATTCTGAGCAAGATGCCCCACATTTTTATTTTGCACTTTTATTTTCCACAAATTGTGTAGCCATTCCTGGGTATGGTATCAGAATATCCCGATTTGTGTTGATCAGACTGATTCACATCCTGATTTTCTTACTTCCTAGTTTCATGAATTTCTTGTGGTTCTTTTTCTACAGCTTTAAAAATGGCTAGATTACCAAAATCTATTCATTTGCAATGATCAAATAAATTATGATTGTAAAACTAAGGTTTGTTTTCTAAGGTACTGTAGAAACAGAGAGGACAGCAATCGTTCAGCTACCGGGACCCTTATGTTTAAAGAAGTTACTATTTGGAATGGTTTTAAATATCTGGAAATTAGTATATGGCCACTGCCCTTTCTTCTCTTTGCTTCTCTTTATTTTTCTCCCTTCTCCTTCTTTCCTTTGCATTTGATCTCATACTATGTGTCAAATACTGCACTCAATGCTGAAAATGCAGGTGCAAGAAGACAGAGGTCCTTCCCTCAAGGAGTTTGTACTCACCTAGAGGAAAGAGAGGCATAAATTGACAGTGATAGTGAATTGTGATGGGTACATCATGGAGGAAACATGCAGTGTAATGAGAACAGTGACTCAGATGTGGGCACATGACGTGGACGGAGGTGGCTCAGAGAAGTCTTTCCCAAGAGAGCTGACACTTTAACAGAGGGACAGGATTTAGAAGAAAGGAGAAGACATTAGGAGGAAGGTGTTTAAGGCAAAAGAGAAAGTGTGTGTGCAGTCATAAAAACTTGAAAGGCATGATAATTATGAAGAATACCAGTTGTTCTATAAATCTGTGCCAAAGATATACATAGAAAAGTGAAGGGGGTTGAGCAAAATAGACAAAGCGCAAATCCAAAGATATTAAAGGGTAAACCAGAATATTTGGTTCACCCTGAACTTTCCTTGGGAATTATGGGAAGATAAAGAAAGGAGAGAAATGATGTGGTAAGATACATATTTTAGAAAGATGTGTATAACTGAATGAGAATGAAACCTGAAGGGAAGAGATTTTCTTGAGTAGCTCATGTCTTGAGCAAAGGTAAGAAGTATATGTGGAAACACAGCTGACTCTACTGATGCTATCGAGGGGGCATTTAGAGCAAGCTTCAGGCCCTCAAGAAATATTTTATGGAGCAACTGTTATAGAGCAGGTACTCTGTTATGTTCTGAGAATGTAGAGACAACGAAGATAAGCTTTCCACTTCTCAAAAAAGCAACGTTGTCAGTACAGTGAGGGGGCTGTACTCATAATGTTGAGAACAGAAGGGCTTCTGACCTTCCCAGGGACATAGGCAGTCTTTCCAGAAAAAAAAAAATGACACTAAGACTCACAGGAATCTCCTGAACTGGGATGTATAGGATCCAAAGGATTAACCAGACACAGGATAAGGTTAATTTGGAGGAAAGAAGTGTTCTAGGAAAAAGAGATAACTTACGAGATGTGTGAATTTATATTGACTGTGCAGAGGTGGTAACAAACTGAACCAGGACAGTGACTGTGGAGATGGAAAAGAGAAAGAAAAGCCAGGTTTCTGAAATGTCTAGGAAGTATTGGCAGAACTTGGTTATTAGTGAAGTGTGTGCAATGGTGGAGGGGAACTACACACAACACTTCTGACATGAAATATGTGGGGGGAGGGCGTCCCACACCAACCAATTCTCCAGCTCTCTGAACCAGGTGTCATATAATTGAATTCTGACACTTGCAACCCAGAGTTAGTGCAGGCACCACGGGATTCAATCCCAAGACTAACTCCCACTTCAGACACCAGTCACAAGACCAGGCCTCTAAACCTTCTGACTGGCCAGCGATAAATCAGGGGTTCCCACAATCCCTTCCCTGTGTTAGATAACTTGCTATGACAGCTCACAGAACTCAGGAAAGCAGTTTACTTACTATTACCAGATTATTAGAAAGGATACAACTCAGGAACAGCCAAACAGAAGAGATGCCCAGGCAAGCTTGGGGGAAAGAACACAGAGCTTCCGGCCTTTTCTGAACACTCCACCTTCTCAGCACCACGATGTCTTCACCAGACCAGAGCTCTCTGAACCCCACTGTTTAGGATGTTTATGGAAATTCCACTACCATAAACTGGACTGATTAAACCAGTTTATGGTTTAATGGTTTAATCATGACTGCACCATTAGCCATTGGTGATTAGCTCAATCTCCAGGCCCTCTCCTCTCCTGGAGGTTGGGTGAAGAGGAATTGAATATTCCAAGCCACCAATCACATGGTCACTTCCTCCGCCAACTTTCCCTCATCCTGAAACTATCTAGAAGCCCACCCAGGGTCACCTCCCTAACATACTTAGGTGTGGTTGAAAGGGGTTTGTTATGAATAACAAAGACACTCCATAATTTTGACTCTGGGAATTCCTAGGGTTTTAGGAGCTCTGTACCAGGAACCAGAGGGAAAGACCACATATGCATTTCTCATTATACTGCAGTATCATGAGGGTGGGGTAAGGGAATATTGCAGTTTCATCTTGCCTCTTTCACTCCACAAATTATTCACAATAATTATTAAAATAATCAAATTATTCACAAATAATTTCCCAAACTATTCAGGTTAGTTACTTTTCCTCCTCAAGTTGTACTGAAGAGGGTCTATGATGTATATCTATAAGAACTGCAAATGTATACATCTACCAGTCACATTACTTTTTAATTCCAAGACAGATATACTGGAATCCCAGGATAACCTTGGTTGTCACAGGTTATGTCTAACCTGTAGACATAATCGTGGTCAAATATGTCCCCTTGTCAAACAACAAGTTACTGTTACCTTGATATATCATATATAAGACATAACTATATCTCCTCTCCCAGATCAATTTCAGATTTCCACCATGAAGTCACAGAATCTCAGCGTTGGAGAGCATCTTAATGGTTGCAGAACTGAAATACTGGGGGCATTCTGGGGTTTAAGTTTCATCTACTTACTTTGTAAAATCAACAGACTACAGAACAAGGACCACCTGCTTTGATAAGTTTATCATTAACTCCTGGTTCTGAGAAATAAAATTTTGAGAAGCTGGGAACAATAATACATGACTACTATTTCAAGGCCCCCTGAACTCTTAAATTCACTTCCCTATTTCATCAAACAACTTTCAGATCAAGGTTGAATTTTTTCCCTTCCTCATTTAAATGTCTCTCATGCTTTCTGATATAAGAATCATGCTCAGATGAAATTAGGTCACCGTTTGCTTGTATTTTGCCTAGGCTTTTGACAGGAAAGAATAATGTAGCCTGAAAGGAATATAAACCAGAATGAATGAGTGAAGTAGGAATACACGAGTCATGGGGAATAAGGCTGTTCTATCAGAAACAATGAGAATGCCTGCTATATAGTTACCATGCTAGAAACTTATACATGATCTCATTAAGTTTCATTTTTAATACTGAGAACATTCAGTGTGGGGATGATAAAATATTTTAAAGTTCTAACTCCAGCAGTACAGTCATTGTAGTTAAAATTATTCAATGAAACATAATTTATCAACTATGTATAGGAGAGACAAAAACCTTATTTTTTGCCTCTTGGAAAATGATTACTTAGAATGTTCCTTCTTTAAAAGCCCAGAGGAATCTTTCAATATAGAGAATTACATGAACTTGTTTAACCTAGAGAACACACACACACACACACACACACACACACACACACACACATTCCATTCATATACACATACACCACACCAAATTTATAGTTCGTAGAATTTGGAGCAAGGAAAAAAGCTTGACATTGAAACAACAGGAAAAGGACATGCCACTTTTGGTATTTCATAAGTTAATCATACATTTCTGACAAAAATTCATGATTATAAATGCAAGGTATCTTTCTAATATATCAGGTATGCTGTAAGTTCTGAAATATGAGATCAAATAATGACTAATGGCTACATAAAAATCATGACTGAAGAAATGGGAAGACAGCCAAAGAAAAGACTCCCGTGGAGTAAAAAAAAATAGTTAAATACCACCTGTTTAGCTTATTTTAATGTAATATTTTACTTGTTTTCCAAAATATTGCATCATTCAATGAATATGTGAAGTCCTACTATGTGTCGAATGGATTATTCTGTTTGTGGCAATCTAACGGTGACAAAGAGGTGCTGAAATCTAATCCCTCTCTAAGAGACTTTGTCTCATTCACTGCAAATCTTGTGCTCTTTTTCGTTGTTGTTGTTGAAGTTGATAAATGTTCACCACATTCAGTAATGTTTTCCAGACTTCCAGACAAATTAATTCAGAGCATATGCATTCACTTCCCCTTGAAAACGCAATTTTTACAGTTTCTGTTTCCAGAGAATACAGAGTAAGCTTATTTTTCAGAAGAATTAATGAAATAAGTAAACAATTGCTTCATTGAGTAGTCTAGCCTCAAAGCCACGGATAATGTAGAGAACAACTCTAGTGACGTACTTCGTTTTCCACAGGGGCCTGTTCCAATTAAAATGAATCTAGTCTCCCGTAAAGCTCTATTTTTCTAGCCACAATGTACTTAATGAGAACTCCACTACCTGCTCTCTCCTAATCAACTATGCTTTCAGGACAAATTCCTACATTTTGCTATTTTAAATGTTGACTTTGTAATGATTTTTGTACAAATACTTTAAATGATAGTCTTATTTCTTTTCAATTATTCTACTATGATCTACTAGAAGAGGGGGCAATAATTTTAAGAATGTAATTTTCTAGGGTTTTGTGTGTGTGTGTGTGTGTGTGGTTGTTGTTCCCTGCAGGTATCTGGGTTTTTGTTGTTGTTGGTGGTGGTGGTGGTCTGCCCAAATTTCCCTTCAGGGCAAGGGGTGATATTTACAGTTTTACACTGCACTACAATTGAAATATCTTTTCAAATCACACTTCATTTGTTTACTATTATCTTGGAGATTACATACGTTTATTTAGACATGTTATATTACACCAATCTAATAATATTAACATAGATAGTAGTGATTTTATAATGTGCCAAACAGCTAATTCATTAGGGTTTCATAAGATTGACACGGTAGAATTGGATTTCTCTAAAGATTAGTCTGCAGAGATAGCTTGTGCAATTAGATTGTGGACATATACTAACTAGTGTTTAAGGCTCACTAAAAGAATCTTATTACCCTTAATTCTTCTTCAGTTATTCAGTGTTTTATTAGGTAACTTGATTACAAGATCTATTCCTTTTTTCCCCCTCTGCTTTTTTTATTGTAATAAAATAGAAATAATGCAAATTGTACCTGTTTAGCCATTTGTAGGTGCACAGTTCAGTGGCATTAAGTATATTCCCATTGTACAACCATCACTGCTATGCATCTCTAAAACTTTTCATCTCTCTGAACTGAAACTCTGTACCCATGAAACACCTATTGCCCATTCCCTCCTCCTCCTAATGCCTGGCAACCACCACTTTACTCCCTTTCTCTACGAATTTGGGTACCACATACATACACCATTTGTTACGAGATCTATTCCTGAAGAAGCTCAATTGATATCTGTCTCAATTTGACTTGATTTCTTCAACAATTTGCCCAAGGTCCCACAGCAAACAACAATTTAGAAGTAGGCTCATATATCTAAAGAGCTTGTACTTTTCACACTAGGCAGAATTATATCAATGCCTTGTTCCTAACCTCCACCCACAACCTGCTTCTTTTCCTGTGTTTCATTCATGAGTGAATAGCAACCGAATCTACCAAGGCCCCCAGGTCAGAAATCCAGAAGCCATCTAAGACTGCTTCCTCTTCCTCAGACACCTTTTATAATTAGTCCTTAAGATCAGTAGGGTTTACTTTTTTTAACATTCCTGGTACCTGAACTTTCATTTCCATTTCTATTTCTCTGTCTTAGATAAATTCCTTATCTTTTTCAAGTTAAAGTTTTCTTCCTTCTCTCCCCTACCCTCCACTATCAAATCTCCATGTCACAGACACATTTTCTATAAGGAAAAACTAACTTTGCACACACCACCACCATTACTACCATCATAAAATTTTTGAGTGACATCTAACCAAATCAAGTTCAAATCCATTAGTATGTCCTATGTTGTTCTCTGTGATCCAATCCCTGCCTATCTCCCTCTAGCCCTTCCTGACATACCACACCCTATACTTTACTCTGCAGTCATGTTAAACCACTCATTCTTCCCTCAATACATTAAAGGTTTTTATGTTTCTGCAACTGTGTTCAACTTCTCCAATTATCTGAATGTGCTTTGCTCCCTTCAATCTCTTCAGGTCAAATACTGCTTCCTCTGTGAAGCCTTTTCTGAGTCTCTCCTATGGGGACATTATTGACCTCCTACCATGAATCTCACCCCGAATTATTGGCTTAAATAAAGATAATCTCATTCCCCTGTTTTATGTGGCCTCAGGATGGGGTATGACACTAATGCCAAATTTAGTTCCCCTGTTTACAAGATTGACATCTTTTACAATCTTTTTCTTTAATGGCAAGAAATCTATCACATTCAGCTTTGTAAGTGGTCATTTGCAATTCTTAGGCACAATCATATGTTCAATTGTTTATATGGGAGGCTCTGTCATTTACTAAGCAGAATTATATTTATATTTGTCATATAATAGACTACCATGTAGAAGACTCAATCATACTTGCAATTGTTATATAGTAGGCCCTTGATGAGCACATAGTAAATTGATATCTGAAAAGCAGTATTTATATATTAATTCATGCAAAGATATGAGTTAATTTTTTAACATTCTTCAGCATAATTAATTTTCGCTACACTAATACCATAGTTGGTGTTTTAATATTGCACTTTGTCCAAAATTTTCATATTCTTGAGTGCTTGTGATAAACTTATCATCTTTCAGATAGCCCTGTCCTTAAAAAGATCTCTATCATATGTCATTATACTGTTTACTGCTTTCATGAAATTATATACCTAAGTCAAATTTTTTAAATCAATTTTTAACCAAAGTTTTAAATCAAATTTAAATAATATTTGCTTTAGTGTATTTTTTACAGCTTTATTGAGGTATAATTGATATATTTTTAAAACTGCATACATATTTACATATTTAATATAGGCAATTTTATGAGTGTAGACATAACCATATACCCATCACTACAATCAAGGTAATAAACATGTCTATCACCTTGTGTCCCTTTGTTTTTGTTTTGCTTTATTGTTTTGTTTTGTTTTGTTTTTGTGTAGTAACAACATTCAACATGATATCTGAACATGAGCGTACTATTAACAAATTTTTAAGTGCAAAATACTGTATCATTAACTTTGGGTACTATATTGAACAGCTGACCTCTAGAACGTACTTATCTTGCATAACTATAACTTTATACTCTGAGTAAGAACTGCCCATTTTCCTCTCCCCCTCATATCCTGGCAACCACCGTTTAACATTTTGGTTCTATAAGTTTGACTATTTTAAACATCTCATGTTATGCAATCATGTATTGTTTGTCCTGCTCTGACTGACTTATTTCTCTTAGCATGTTAAATTATAACCCTGTATACTATTGGTTGAAATGCAAAATGTTGCAGCCACTGCAGAAAACAGTATGGAGAATCCTCAGTTAAAAATAGAGGGGTGCCTGGGTGGTTCAGTTGGTTAAGCATCCAACTTCAGCTCAAGTCATGATCTTGTGATTCACGAGTTCAAGCCCCACGTCAGGCTCTGTGCTAACAACTCAGAGCCTGGAGCCTGCCTCGGATTCTGTGTCTCCTTCTCTCTCTGCCCCTCTCCTATATGCGCTCTTTCTCTCTCTTAAAAATAAATAAACATTAATTTAAAAAAAATGTAAAAATTGAACTACCTTCTGATACAGCAATTCTACTTCTGAGCAAATATTCAAAAGAATTTAAATTGTGATCTCAAAGAGATATCTGCACTTCCATATTGATTGTAGCATTATTCACAATAGCCAAGATATGAAAACAACCCAAATGTCCACTGACAGATAAATGGATAAAGAAAATGTGACAATATACATATACAATAATGTATTAGTTAGCCTTACAAAAGAAAGAAATCTTGCCATTTGTAACAACACTAATGGACTTAGAAGACATTACACTTCAGTATATTCTTAAAAGAGCTGATTTGACACTGTGTTGCCCCATTTCATTTATGGGAATTCTAGGTACTGAAGAACTTATCTGGCACTGTGGTATTGTTCTAAATATTCATTCATTTAAACATTAGTTTTTGAACACCCACTATTTACTTTCCAGGCATCATGGGGGCAGATGAAATTTCTTGCATTATAGAAGATGAGAGAGAAATAGAACAGTTTGGCATTAATGAAACCATATAAATGTCAAAGGTCGACGTACCAAGATTCAAACCTTGGTCTTCACTTTCTAACCACTTTCTAACCAGATCTTGAGCAAGTTACATTATGTCTGTGAAATTCTCAATCCTTCCATCTGTTATCTGGGGTAAATTGTAGGGTTATTATAAGATCAGATGTCTGTGAAAAGTATTTTGCATTGCGCCTGACCCTTAACGAGGAATCATTAAGAGGTAACATTACAACTTAAATTAATACTTACAGGTAGACATGTGGCACAAGGAAGAGAATTGTTGAGGGAGGAAGATGAAAACTTAAGGGAAGGAATGTCACAAAAGGTTTAGATGTGGAATGTTAGTGTAGTTTAGTAAGCAGACAATGGAGAAAGAACACTCAGGTAGAGAAAGCAGTGTGAGCAGAGACATAGATACTCACATGAATGGGGACCAAATAACAGTTTGGTGTGGCCACCATTTCTTTCAGCAGACTGGCTAAGTTCTAGCACCTTATCGCTGGCCATTTATATGTGCCAACTAATGAAAAGCAGATAGGATTCATGAGTAATTCAGGAAGCTGACAGTAATCTTTGGGCAATGCTCAAACCTCAAACACATAAAAGATGGAATGCTAGCTATCATCTTAAGATGAGCCACTTGGTATGGGGAGTTCTGTGTCATATTAGCCAATATACCATTTAGAGTTCTGAGCTGCTTTGTTTTTCTATTTCTTGCTTAGTCAGAGTCTTGTCCTCTCAAATACGTTCTCCAAGGTAACTAGAGAGGCCCACAAATTGAAATCACAAACCTTGAAATGTTGGCCACAGTATTTAAAAGCCTTTAATGGTTTCTTATGACTTCAAAAAACTGAAATTTAAACTTTTTAGTATGGCAAAACTGTCGTCCAATGCATATTCTTCACATCTCTCTCTGACTACAATATTTTCACCTGTTTCTGCTTTTGTATTTTGTAATAAAGAAATACCAAACTGCTTAAGATTCCCTGTATACATCAGGCTCTTTCAAACTTTGTACATTTTCTCACCTCTTCCTTGTACCTTGAATACCATTTTCCCCTTCACTGTCAGCCTAGCATTCTTCAAGACATGTTCAGATGTCTTTTCCTTCCCTGATATCCAGCCTGGACTGAGTTCACCAACTCTGTGCTGCCTTAGAACTTGTGTCCAAGTTACTTGTTTTTATCTGTTCCACTAGAACACAGCTTCCTGAAAGATTGTGAGTCTTAATCATTTATTAATAATCCCAGCACAATTACTGCTTCATGGTACCTAATCAATATGCCTGTTCAATGAAAGGTAACTTGGAATATAAACAATCATTCCAATGTAGCAGTCTGCAGAAGGTCATGTTGTTACTGATTTATAGCCTTTTAACATATACATTAAAGTTTCTTCTAGGCCCCTGGCTCTGTCCTAACCAAGCTGGCAGAGAATAGGATAAAAATGGACCTTGTTGGTTTGGATTTTATTGATTACAGTTAACAGGAAGTGTAGAAAAACATCAATTTGTTTAAAACTAGTCACACCAGGGGCGCCTGGGTGGCGCAGTCGGTTAAGCGTCCGACTTCAGCCAGGTCACGATCTCGCAGTCCGTGAGTTCGAGCCCCGCGTCGGGCTCTGGGCTGATGGCTCAGAGCCTGGAGCCTATTTCCGATTCTGTGTCTCCCTCTCTCTCTGCCCCTCCCCCGTTCATGCTCTGTCTCTCTCTGTCCCAAAAATAAATAAATGTTGAAAAAAATTAAAAAAAAAAAAAAAAAAAAAAAAAAAAACTAGTCACACCATTATGAAACGTTTCAACAATCAACATTTTCACACACACTAAAATGCCTACCACATGGCACACCTAGGGACCTTGGGGAACTTCATGAGGTAGACGGTACTGTATGGTAACTGCTACTGTCCTTGTCTTCTGATGATGCCACTTATATTGAAGAGACAAAATACAATTAGTTCTAAGATTTCCCTACTGCCTTTGCACCTCTTTATCTGCTGAGAAGGCAAGAACACAGTGGCTCAATCACAACTTGGCCTGTGATCCCAACGTAATGCTAGGAATCTGTTGATAGATAGGGCCAGTTGCCCATCCAGAAAGTCTCTAACTATGAGCTTGGCAACAAATAGGATATGAAGCAAGCCAACAGTTTTGCCTCATAATCAGTTTTGCCTTCAGGGCTCTAGCAACTCTATTTTTACTTCCATTTTGCTTCCATTTGTAAGAGTTGAGCGGCTGCCACTAAATCAACCCGATACAATTCATACCACTCTCTTTCATCACAGAGTTGTTCCTCATTTCTGTCCAACCAATTTCCAGAGAACAGCATGCTTAGAGGTCAAGTGCATTGACTTCTGTTTTCAAGTAATCTTCTTCTGAAAACCACCTGAGTTATTCTCTGAAAACCACCTGAGGTATTCTTTTCTTGCTATCTTAGTGCTTCTGTGTGTATTATTGTACATTTCTGAGCAAAATTAAGATTGCCACTATGGTCTCCTATGAGATTCCTCTCACCGAGAGAATAATATTATCAGAAATGCCACCAATACCAGAAGGCAGAAGTTCCTTACCTTTTGAGTTTAAATGCAGGCTGGTCTACCCTCTTGGGTTTTTTCTTAGGATAGAGCAAGATATGGGAATAGCATTCCTATAAGAACCTCATGATAGTTCTTCCATCTTTACATAAGTGGCTCATCAGCCTATCAGCTGGGAATTTCCTCAGACTGGCCAGTAGTCAGATTCCACCTCCAGATATAGATTTATTTGGATAGATTCTCCTAGAGGTATTCAAAATTAAAAACATCCTGTCATTTATAACCAAAATAACCTTAAATTTTCTTTGTAACAATTTGCAAGAGAATGCTTGCTTTGAAATAAAAAACAAACTAGATTTAAATACCAGGTCTGCACTGAATTTTATTAACATAGAAATAATATTACTAACATCAAATACCTCCAAGGAGTAAATGTCAAATGTTTCAAATAGTACCAGGAACATAGCAGTATATGAAATGTTTTATAGTTGTCTACAAAATGTTTTTTTTTTCCCTTAAAATGGAACATGAAGGGAGTCTTTGTTATTTTTTACATCAGAAAACATAAAGGCACGTGAGATTCAGCTCACTAAGGCCAAAACAGTCTCTGAATCTTAAGTGTCCTAGAGATTCTGAGCAATTATACAAATGTTACAAGTGACCCTACATGGTCTCACAGTCACTGGGTTAAGTAAGGTATGTAGCCAGGAGTCTGATGTAAGTGGTGAAGGAACAGACACTGTAGCTAGGTTACCACTTACAGCCGTTTGATTTTGCTCAAAGAACCTCACCTCTCATATGTTTTAGTTTCCTCATCTGTAAAATAGTTTTCTGCTTCATAGGTTTGTTAAGAAGATTTAAAGAGTTGATACATTAAAGCATGCCAGAAACATGGGAAGTTCTTAATTCAATGTTAAATACTATGGTTATAGTCAAATTAGATAACTAAGGCAGAATGATGAACAGGGAGTAAAAAATAAAGGTGTCACACTGATCCACTCTCTCTAGACCTTAGAGAGTTTACTTTGGCCTGAGGATAATTTTACTTGATTATTAAGAATGGCTATGCACTTTCTACATGCTGAAATTTCACTAGCTCATACATCATGTAACCTTTCTTCCCAAGTGGTTTCTCTTATTGAGCCCCTCTTCCCAACTGTTTTTCATGCATAAGGCACACATGCTTCCCTGGAAATCTCTAGTACGTGCACATCCAATTCCAACTAGACTCAGAATTTAACTCTTCATTCCCTTGGTATCTTTTTCCTTGCTCAGTGTTTAATCATGCTGAGTTAATAAAAACCTGCAGGGATATTTCTATTCTGTGTTTCATGTTTGCCTTTTAATATATTTTAAATGCTCCATCTCAAACATTTTTGATGAAACAAAAATTCCAAGATTTTAGATACTCCATCACACCCCATTTAAGTCATCCCCAAATCAAAGAGACTCGTGATTCTTAAACCATTCATTCTCAAAGAAAAGGAAAATACAGACCAGTACAAAGAAAAAAAGTCAGGAACAAATATTGGTGCGACTGCATCTCTTAAATAAGTTCTGCTTACGCCCCTTGTAAAATTATGGTTATCAGGAACCAGCAGGTTTTGATTGATAGCTCTTATTCTATTTAAGCCCAATAGGGCCAACTAAATGTTATAAAAGTGCAGTGTGGTGTGTTTTGTTTTGTTTTTTCCTTTTCTTACTGGGGTTAAGTCAAGACATGCCTTATTTGGAACTAAAGTATCCTTATAAGCAGCTGACTTAGTTTCATTTAAGAGAATCAAGAGGCAAATTTAAAGGAGCTGACCAACACCAAGCAAGAAAAACTCAAGACTCAATACTCTCAAGAGCCCACTGCAGTGTAAGATTTATTTAAAAAAAGAAAATTAATGTTTATTTTTGAGAGAGAGACAGAGCATGAATGGGGAGGGGGGGCCCAGAGGGGAGACACAGAATCAGAAACAGGCCCCAGGGTCTAAGCTGTCAGCACAGACCCCGACACAGGGCTTGAACTCACAAACTGCGAGATCATGACCCGAGCCCAAGTCAGACACTCAACCAACTGAGCCAACTAGGCACCCCTGCATAAGATTTATTTTAAATGAATGTGGTATCTTGGTTCAGATTTCTCAGTTTAGGATTCTATGATGGCTGACAATCATACCATCTTATCCTTATGTCCTCTCTCTCTATTTTTTAATCATTCTATCATGCATTTTATTTTAACAAAGTAAACCCTAGGTCCCTGTGTCACTTCAGAGAAGGCACTCTCGGGAAGGTTATGAGAGGGCTGGTCAGGAGGGCAAAACACTTCCTGATAAAAGCTGTTTCTAAGAGATATAAATAGAAGCTTTTCCAGGACTGCAGCCTGGTGCTATATTGGGAATCATGTAACATTTACAATATACTTCCATGTGAGACAATCTTGTGCTAAGGCATTGCTAAAAGAGACAGCACCTTTGGAGTTTATCATATGTGATATTCAAGAACAGTGGTAGGTTTAATCTCTTACCTTGATCCTGACTTGTTATTATGGTAAGCAGCCTCCTGGTTTTCTTTGTCCAGGTAGCACCATAGTATTTTGCCCAGTAGAAGTAGATAGTAGACATTTCTCTCAAAATTCCATTTACTTCATCTGTAGCTACTATGACAAAAATTTAAATTTATTTAAAATATAGGATAAAATCTTACATTTGAGCTGTTTTTGAATGGAAGAATACATTTAATTCAAAAAGAGAACTCAGGAGCTCTGGGTGGCTCAGTCAATTAAGTGTCTGACTCTTGGTTTCAGCTCAAGTCATGATCTCGCAGTTTGCGAGTTCAAGCCCTGCATCAGGCTCTGTGCTGACAGCGTGGAGCCTGCTCCTCTCTCTCTCTGCCTCTCCCCTATTTGCTCTCTACCTCTTTCTCAACATAAATAAACATTTAAAAACAAAACAAAATGAGAATTCATTCAAATGTCTAAAACTATACCGTGCAACGATCTAAAAACTTTCACGAAGAGCTCACAAGAATGCCTAAAATCCCAAATGTAGATACTGATAACTATATGTGATCGTGTAGTGCAAATATTTACTCACTGCTTTCCTTAAGCAACTTCACATTTCGGTATCTCAGTGTTGTTTTTTTTGTTTTTTTGGGTTTTTTTTGCATAAGTTCTAAATTATGATTGACATGTTCAATAATTCCTAGGAGGAAATCTCATGATTCTTATGGGAAACAGATGTGCATGATTAAGATGTTTGTGAAGCTTTGTAATTAAAAAAGTCTTGTGAACTTGGATACTGATACCACTATCACCATATTTCCTTAACACTCTCAGTTTTGTCACATGTTTTAGAGTTATTAATGTAATTCTTAATTTGAAGATGAAGAAAAAACGTAGCCAAATGAAGTGATATGTAAACCTGAGTATGGATGATAAACATAAGACTACAGACAAGATTCTTCTCAAAGATATTAAATTGCTCACAAGATACTCCAGAATTTGTTGGAACAAGATACGGTAGAAAACAAGTAGTCAGACATATAAGCTAAGGTACTCAAAGCATACTTACCCTAAGAGTATTATAGACCATTCCTGCAGGAGTAGTTGAAAGGCTTAGCAGTGCTTTTGGTGGTCTTGTGGGACTGGAGAAATAGAACTCAAAATCAGGAACTTTTTAGGAGAAGAAACATTAATAATTTACCCACTGCAGGGGCACCTGGGTGGCTCAGTTGGTTAAGCTTCTGACTTTGGCTCAGGTCATGATCTCACGGTTCATGGGTTCAAGCCTGGTGTCGGGCTCTGCACTGACAGCTCAGAGCCTGGAGTCTGCTTCTGATTCTGTGTCTCCCTTTCTCTCAGCACCTCCCCCTGTTCATGCTCTGTCTTTCTGTCTGTCTCTCTCTCTCACAATAAACATTAATAATTTTTTTTAAATAATTAACCTACTACAAAGAGCTATACCTAGAAGATAAGCTGGAGGTTAGCAAGCCCTCTTTTGAACATGTGGCTCAACATTGCACCATCTGTAGGGATGCTGAAATCTCAAACTTCATTTAAAGTGGTTCTGGACTGGCAGGACCCCATATGCCTAGAAAAAGCAACAGAAAATCCTCTATGAAAGATGATATATAAAAGACATAAGAAATATTTTCCACATAATGTTTTTTTATAATTTTTTTTCTTGTGATAAGAAGTTTCAAAATCCACTCACCTAGCTACTTTCAAATATGCAGTGGAGTATTAAGTGTCATCACTATACTGTACATTACTATACATCCCATGATTTACCCATTTTATAATTGGAAATTTGTATATTTTGACCCCCTCTACTCATTCCCTCACACCCCACCTCAGGCAACCACAAATCTGTCCTCTGTATCTATCAGTTCATTTTTTTCTTTTTTTTTTTTTTAGACTCCATATATGAGATCATACAGTATTTATCTTATTCTATCTGATTTATTTCATTTGGCATAAAGTCCTCAAGTTCTATCCATGTTGTTGCAAATGGCCAGATTTCATTATTTTATAGCTGAATAATGTTCCATTGTTATGAAAATACCAGCTTCTTTATCCATTCACCCATCAATGTACATTTGTTATTTCCGTGTTTTGGCTTTTGTAAATAATGCTACAATAAACATGGGGGTGCATATATCTTTTTAAATTAGTGTCTTCATTTTCTTCAGATAAATATCCAGTAGTAGGATTGCTGGTTCATATGGTATTTTTAGTTTTAAATTGTTGAGCAGCCTCCAGTTTTCCATAGCGGTTGAAACAATTTACATTCCAACCAATGGCGCACAAATGTTCCCTTTTTATCCACATCTTCACCAACACTTGCTATTGCTTATCTTCTTGATAGTGACGATTCTAACAAGTATGAGGGGAGGCCTCCTTGTGGTTTTGAACTGTATTTCCTTATGATTAGTAAAACAATTTTAATATAATATCACAAAGTCAAATAAAATCAGGAACACAAGGAAAGATAAGACCATGAATGAAAGCCAACAGACAAAATAAACAATTAGACACCACCCAAAAAAGAAGCAAAACCAAAAATATGACTTATTGGAATCATCAACCTCAAATGATAAAATAATTGTATTTAAAATGCCTGCAAAAGTCAAAAAAATTTACAGTTTTTTGTAGGGGAATAGAAAGTATAAACTGTGACATGGCAGATATGAGAAAAAAACTGAATAAGAATTCATTAACTGAAAAACATAACATGAAATTTTGTGGATTGGAAATAGCAATTAGCTATGAAATACTATTTATTTCATTAAATAGTAAATCAAATTACACACGAAATATTAAAGATATAAATCCACACATTCAAAAAGCTCAGTGAATGCCAAACAATAATTAAAGATAAGTCTATATTTACATACCTTCATGTGGAATTTAAAAATCAAAATAAGAAGAAGATATTAAATGGAGTCAGAAGAAATAAAGATAGACTGCTTTCAAAAAGGCCACAGAAAGACTCACAGCTGACTTCTCAATGGCAACAGAGGAAGCTACAATGACATTGTTAATGAGATGAAGAAAATAATTTCCAACCTTGAATTGTATACTTAGGAAAAGGATACTTTAAAGATAAAAAAGAAGGGACAGGGCGCCTGGGTGGCTCAGTTGGTTGAGGGTTTAACTTTGGCTCAGGTCATGAACTCACGATTCATGGGTTTAAGCCCTATGTTGGGCTCTGTGCTGATAGCACGGAACCTGGAGCCTGCTTTGGACTGTGTTTCTCTTCTTCTCTGACTTCCCCCATGTGCACTCTGTCTCTCTCAAAAATAATAAACATTAAAAAATTAAAAAAAAAAAAGAAATAAGGGAAGTTATAAGACAAGAAAAAATGGAGTTTGCCACCCATAGAAAATCCCAATCAATGTTCTTCATTCACAATAAAAATTATTTCTGATGAAAAATCAGGATGCATAAAAGATTACAGAGAAAAAGAAAAGGTATAAATAAAATACAGGTATATGAATTTTATAAACCAATAAAAATGGGGACTTAAAATTATTTGTATTGTCCAAAAGGATAGTAAAAGTACCAGTTAATAGTAGATTTAATATTTAAATATACTCTTATAACTCCATGTGTAATGTTAAATGAATAGAAACTGAATAAATAATTTCTGAATTAGGAGGGAAATGGAAATATAAAAATCAATCAATCTAAAAGAGAGAAAGTAAAGAATCAAGAACAGTTTAGAAGAGTAAAAAGTAGAAAGTAAAATGGTAGATGTAAATTCAAACACATAATTACATTAAAGGTAAACAGACTTAGTTCTATAGCTAAGTGACAAAACTTTCCAAGTAAATCTAAACAACAGTTTGTTTTTCGCAAAAGGACATCTATGACATGGAAATACATAAAGATTGATAAAACAAAAGGGAAGAAAACCAAACAATAGTAAGAAAGGAGATGTAGGTTCTATGATGGCAGTGCAAGTGTCTTACAGCCCATCCCTTTTACTGATTACGACTAAAAACTCTGGAAAAAAATAAACTATTTAAGGACTCTCAAACATAAAGGCAGGGGAGTCAACACTTGGAGAGGCAATCCACACTGGGGTAAATTTCACTTAATTTTTGTCTTATTTCTTTGCTCTAAGGTTGGGCCCCTGTTGGAGAGTAGCACAGTGCAGACCTCTAAAACTCAGAAACCCCAACATCTTGGAGTACTTGTGTGGCTCAGTTGGTTAAGTGTCTGACTTCAGCTCGTCATGATCTTGCCATTCATGAGTTCGAGCCCTGCATCAGGCTCTGGGCAGACAGCTCAGAACCTGGAGCCTGGAGCCTGCTTCAGATTCTGTGTCTCCATCTCCCTCTGTCCGCCCCACCCCCCCCCGCTCGTGCTCTCTCTCTCCCTCTCTCTCTCTCTCTCTCCCCCCTTCTCTCTCTCTCTCAAAAATAAACATTAAAACAAAAATTTTTTTGAAAAGAAATCCCAACATCTCTTTTTGCAAAAAGGAGCTCCTAAAAAGAAGCCCCAGCAGTCAGGAGAATAGAAGAGACAGAGCCACAGAAGGGTTTCTCCTAATACTGTGTATAAATCCACACAAATCTTACCCTATATTTTGAACCACATCTGCACATAGACCCAAGCAAAGCCTTAGAAAACTGAACAGAGTTGAAAACGCTTGTCACAAAAGATGAGCCAAAGCTGACAGTGTGCAACTACTTGGGAAGATTGCCCGCTAAAAGAAAAGCAACATTCTCCAGAGGAGTATGACAGCACCTAGAATATGCACATATCATATTCACAATGTTCCAGATAATATCCAAATTACTTGACATACAAAGACCCATTAACAAGGAAAAGCAGCTCTAATAACTATGTCCAATGTAGTATAGGAAAATACAAAATGCAGGAAAAGATAGAAAATCACAACAAAGAAATACACCCTATAAAAAAGGGAAAAAGGGAAAATTTAGGAACTTAAAAATAAAATACTTGAAATAAAAATTCTGATGGATGGCTTCAAGAGCAGAATGAAGTTTACAAAGAAGTCAGTGAACTTGCAAACATACCAATAAAAATTATCCAAACGAAGAACAGAGAGGGAAAAAAAAGATTAAAAAAAATAACAGAACCTCAAGTACTTATGGGACAGCATCAAATGATCTAAGATAAGTTTTTTTAACTCTAGCTGTGTTTGAAAGTTTAAATATGTGTATTGTAATCTTTATAACAACCACTGAAAAATAACATAAAATTAGAACCAAAAACCCAAGATATAAATTAAAATGGAATATTAAACAAAAAATTCAAATAATCCAAGAAAAGGCAAAAAAAAAAAAAAAAAGGAGAAAAGGAACAAAACCCTGAAAGAACAAACACATACCAAAATAAAAGGTACACTGAAATCCAACCATACCAATAATTACATTAAATGTTAATGATCTAAACAGGGTATCACAAAATTTAGCCTGCAGGCCAAATCCAGCCTGACACTAGTTTTTATAAACAAGGTTGTTTTGGAACAAAGCCATGCTCTTTTATTTTTATCTTATTTCTGCCTGCTTTACACTGCAGAGAGAGTTGAGTAGTTACAACAGAGATCCTATAGCCCACAAAGCCTAAAACATTCATCTGGCCCTTTTACAGAAAAGGTTTGCCAACTACTGCTCTAAATTTGTGCTGTCCAATAAAAATAAAATGTTCAACACATATGTTATTTAAATTTCTCTAGTGGCCACATTTAAAAAATAAAAAGGAAAAAAAAGACTTTAAAACAAGTAAAAACAAGTGAAGTTAATCTTAATAAAATATTTTATTTAACCAATTTTTCAAAATATCATTTCAACATAGAATCAGGGAGTGATATCAATAAGATGGCAACATAGGTTGTTCCCGACTTCAGTCCCCTTCACAAGAACAACTAGCATCTATCCATAAACAAGATACCACTGTGAAAATCCCAGAATTGGGAGATGAGACAAAGCACCCACCCTGAGAAAACATAAAAAATAAAAAAATAAAGTACTCACCATGGACCACATCACCCCTCCCCAAGGCCAGCACAGTGCCTTACTGAGAGGATGCCCTGGCCTTCAATTTATCTAGTGAGTAAAAAGAGTACAAGGTGGACATCAAATCCCCCCAGCATTCTCGGACACATCCTGTGAGGCCCACTTGAATCTTGCCTCAAGGGGATCACTGGGAGAGTTTGTGGGGCTTGACCACTGGGGATCAGACAGACACAGAAAAGCTGGCCAGAGCTTACAGCAACCAACACTCAGATCATGGTGGAACACATTTTTGCTTACAGTGGAGCCTGAGCTGATCCTAGCTAGGGGCTTTGCCCCATGCTGTCAGGGAGCTCAGTTGGCTGTTCTGCCTAATTTGAGTCCCCAGCCAATGAGCTGTATGGGCAGTAGAGCCCATTCTATGACCCAGCCTGGCAAGGAAGCAAATTAGAAGGCATACCCCACTGCCTTCAGTCCTGCCTGACCAGGAAGCTCAACCAAAGAACCCAGGCAACCATGGAGCCATATTCAGCCATGCTTGGGTGGGGACCCAAGGCAGCAGCCCTATCCAACTGCTAAGTATAGACTCTGGCCTTGCATAACCAAGGAGCCTAAACAATGACCCTGGCAAGCTGCAGAACCCAATGTGTGGCCCTGACTGATTGCTGAACATAGCCAGTAGGCTCACCAATGCAGGGAGCTCAGCTGGTGACCTTGCCCAATTGCATAGTATAGCCTGCAGCCCCACTGATAAGGAACATGGAAAACAACTCTACCCAACCACAGAGCACAGTCTCTATCCCCATCCAACTGTGGGACACATCTGGAGCCCCCACTTGACCTAAGAACCTAAGAACCTTGCCATACAGTGGAGACTTGCTAGTGGCTTACCTGGGAGAAAAGTTCAATTTGTGCCCCTGCCCAACTGCAGGACACAACTTAGAGCCCTGCCTGATCACAGGGCACAACCCGAGGCTTCATCCAATTGTGAAGCTCTGCCTGAGGCCCTGCCTGAACACAGAGTCTAGCCAATAGCACCAGCTGGTTGGGGAACGTAGCATGAAAACCCACATGACCAGGAGCAATTGTTAAGCCCACCCCATAGACCTGGCCAATTGTGGAGTCCAACCAGGGACACTAGTATGTTAGGGAACACAGGCTGTGACCTCACATGATCAGAAGTGATTGAGGAATCCTGCTGGCAGCCCCACCTGACTACAGAGTATAGCCAGCAGCCCTGCCCAGTGAGGGATCCCACTCAGTGGCATTGCTTAAACATAGAGTCCAGCCTGTTGCACTCCCACCCCAACCTCAGAACATGGCCAGTAGCCTTATCCAAATAAAGACCCTAATAGCAAGCCCTGCCTGCCCAAGGATAGTACCAGCTGACCTATTCAATACTCCAAGCTGAGCTCACTGGTGAAGGCCTTTCCCCACCAAAGTGAACCAGTAAAGTCTGGAAGCAGAGACAAGTTACTCAAATAAGCAGATACCAAGGCAAGAAATTAAGGATCACAGAGCATCAGGTAAACATGATATCACCAAAGAAAAGTAATAAAGCTCCAATAATAGACCCTAAAAAAACAAAGATCTATAAAATGTCTAAGACTTCAGAACAGTCCTCTAAAAGAAGTTCAGTAAAAACACAGACAACTAAATAAAATTAAGAAGGAAAATGCACAAATAATATGAGAAGTTCAACAAAGAAACAGGAGCCACAAATCAAACAAAAAACAGAAATCTTAGGGCTGAAGAATATAAATGCTGCATGAAAGAATTCAATAGACAGCTTCAACAGCAGAATCAACCAAACAGAAGAACAAACAAATAATTAACCAGGAAATAGGTCATTTTAAATTATCCAGAGAGAAGCAAAAAGAATAAAAGTGTGAAGAAAGTCTCTGATACTCTTTTGGGATACCACTTTAAAAGCAATATATCCATTATGGGAATTCCAGAAGGAGAAAAGAAAGAGAAAGAGACAGAAAGTGTATTTAAAGCAATAATGGCGGAAAACTTTCCAAACTTGGGGAGAGAGAGGAACGTCCAGATTCATGAGGCCCAAAGGATCCCAAATAAGTCGAACCCCAAAAGGGCTATACCAAGACACATTATGATCAAATTGTCAAAGTGAAAGACTTTATACCAATTAACACATGCACACATCAAGAAAAAAAGAAAAGATCTCAAATAAACAACCTAACTTTATACCACAGGACACTAGAGAAAGAAAAACAAACTAAGCCCAAAATTAGCAGAAGGCAGAAAATAATAAAATTAGAACAGAAATAAATGAAATAGAGGACAGGAACACAATAAAAGAGGCTAACAAAACTAAGAGTTGGGTCTTTGAAAAGAGAAATCAAATAGACAACACTTTAGCTAGAAAGAGGAGAGAAAAAGAAAAAGAGAGTCAAGAAAAAGGGAGAGAAAACTCACATGAAATTATATTTTGTTAATAATTTATAAAGTTATAAATGTAAGGGGAGATGTTGAAACTGAAAGCACAGAAATACAATGACTCATAGGAGGCTACTATGAACAACTGCACACAACAACAAATGGCACAAACTAGAAGAAATGGACAAATTTCTAGAAACATACAACCTATTGATGAATCAGAGAGAAACTGAAAATCTAAACAGATCAATAATGTATAAAACAATTGGAAAAGTAAGCAACCTCCCCACCCAGTAATAAAAAAAGTCAAAGGATCAGATGGTTTCACTGGTGAATTTTGCTAAACATTTAAAGAATCAATGCTAATTCTTCTCAAATTCTTCCAAACAGTTGAAGAGGGAGCACTCCCAAATTCATTTTATGAAGTCAGCACTACGCTGATACCAAAGCCAGATAAGAACACTATAAGAAAACTATAAACCAATATCCCTAGTGAATACTAATGCAAAAATTCTCAAAAAAAAAAAAAAAACCTCAAACTATCAAACCACATTCAATAGCACATTAAAAAGATCATATGCCATGATCAAGTGGGATTCATACCTGGGATGGAAGGATGATTTAACATGTGCAAATCAATAAATGTGATACATCACACTAACAGAATGAACAATAAAAATCATATAATTATCTTAATAAATGTGGGAAATGAATTTGGCAAAATTCAACATCTATTCATAACAAATACCTTAACAGATTGGGTGTAGAAGGAATGTACCTTAACAAAAGTTCCTATATGATAAGCCCACAGCTAACATCATACTCAATGATGAAAGGTTGAAACTTTCAAGAATAAGACAAAGGTGCCTGCTCTCAATACTTGTATTCACCATAATACTGGAAGACCTAACCAGAGCAATTAGGCAAAACAAAGAAATAAGTGGTACCAAAATTGAAAGAAAAAAGTAAAGTATTTTTATTGCAGATGACATTATCTTCTCTCTCTCTCTTCATATATATATAATTCTACATATAGAATTATAAAGACTACACCAAAAAACTGTAGGAACTAATAAACCCAGTAATACTGGAGGACTCAAAATCAAAAATCAGTCATGTCTTCCTTCCTTCCTTCCTTCCTTCCTTCCTCCCTCCCTCCCTCCCTCCCTCCCTCCCTCTTTCTTTCTTTCTTTCTTTCTTTCTTTCTTTCTTTCTTTCTTTCTTTTTCTTTCCTTCTTTCTTTCTAGGCTTCATGCCCAGCACAGAACGCAATGCAGGGCTTGAACTCACAACCCTAAGACCAAGACCTGAGCTGAGATCAAGAGTCAGACACTTAACCAACTGGGCCACCCATGCACAACTGGGCCCCAAATCAGTTGTGTTTCTATACACTAACAATGAATTACTGAAAAAGGTATAAAGAAAAAAATCCATTTACAATAACATCAAAACAATAAAATATTTAGGAGTAAATATAAGTAGGGAGGTGAAAAATCTACACTGAAAACTATAAAACTTTGATGAAAGAAATTAAAGAAGATACAAATAAATAGAAAATATAAGTCATGTTCATAGATTGGAAGAATTGATACTATTAAAATGTCCATGCTAAACAAAGCTATTTATAGATTCAATGCAATCCCTATTAAGGTTCCAATGGACTTTTTTTTTTTGCAGAGGAAGAAACCACAATCCTAAAATTCATATGGAACCACATGCAACTCAGAATAGCCAAAGCAATCCTGAGAAAGAGGAATGATGCTGGAAACATCATATTTCCCGATTTCAAACTATATTACAAAGCTATAGTAAATCAAAAAAGTATGTTATCAGCATATAAATAGACACATAGACCACTATAGAATCAAAAGCCCAGAAAACTGCATGCATATACGGTTAACTAATATTTGATAAGAGAGCCAAGAATACCCAATGGAGAAAAGATACTCAATAAACTAGATATTCACATGCAAAAGAATGAAACTGAACTCCTATCTTACACTGCTCATAAAAATTAACTTGAAATGGAATAAAAACTTAAATATAAGACCTGAAATCATAAAACTCCTAGGAGAAAACAGAGGAAATTTCCTTGGCATTGTCCTTGGCAATAATGTTTAGGACATGACACCAAAAGCACAAGCCACAAAAGCAAAAATAAACAAGTGAGACTAAACTAAACTAAACTAAACTAAACTAAAAAGCTTCTACAAGGCAAAAGAAATCATCAACAAAATGGAAAAGGCAACCTAAGATATGGGAGAAAATATTCATAAACCATATATCTGATAAGGAGTTAATATCCAAAATATATAAAGAATTCAACTCAACTGCAAAAATATAGAAACAAATAACTGATTTAAAAGCAGGCAAAGGATTTGCAATGATGTGGCTGGAGCTAGAGTGTATTATGCTAAGTGAAATAAGTCAGTCAGAGAAAGATAAATATCATGATTTCACTTATATGTGGAATTTAAGAAACAAAACAGATGTACATAAGGGATGGGAGGAAAAATAAGATAAAAACAGAGAGGGAGGTAAACCATAAGAGACTCTTAAATACAGAGAACAAACTGAGGGTTGCTGGAGGGGAGGTGGTTGGCAGGATGGGCTAAATGGGTGATGGGCATTAAGGAGGGCACTGGATGTTATATGTAAGTGATGAATCACTAAATTCTACTCCTGAAATCAATAAAAAATAAATAAATATAAATATAAATATAAATAATATAAATAAAAGTGGGCAAAGGGCTTGAAAAGACATTTTTCCAAAGAAGATATTCAAATGACCAACAGGCACATGAAAATATGCTTAACATTAATCATCACAGAAATGCAAATCAAAACCACAAGATACCACCTCACACCTGTTAGAATGGCTAGTATCAAAAGATAAGATGTAACAAGTGCTGGCAAGGATGTGGAGAAAAGTGTGCCATTGGTGGAAATATAAATTGGTACAGTCACTATGGAAAACAGAATGGAGGTTCCTCAAAAAACTAAAAACAGAATTACTATATGATATAGCAATCCCACTTCTGGGTATATATCTGAAGGAAATGAAAATGCTATTTTGAAAAGATATCTGTACCCCATGTTCATTAAAGAATTTTTACAATAGCCAAGACATAGAAATGACCTAAGTGTCCATCAACAGATGAATAAAGAAAATGTGTGTGTGTGTGTGTGTGTACAGTAAAACCTTGGTTTGAGAGCATAATTCATTCCACAAACATGCTTTTAATCCAAAACATTTGCATATCAAAGCAAATTTCCCCAGAAGAAATAATGGAAACTCAGATGATTCGTTCCACAACCCAAAAATATTCATATAAAAATGATAACAGTACTATAATACAAACTAATAAAGAAAATACAAAATATAAAGAAAAATAAACAAATTAACCTGCAATTACCTTTGAAACCTTTGTGGCTGGTGTGAGGGAGACAAGGGAAGAGAGTTATTGTGTAGGACAACTTTCACTATCACTAACGGAATCACTGCTATCCATTGGCTCAATGGATTCTTTTTATTTCATGTAACTTTAGCAAGAAAACTATCCAATGACACGCCTCCTTTTGAGGATTTTGCAGAAATGTGACATTGCATCGTTGTTAAACAGATTCATTGCTCGCTCTGCTACAGCCTTATTTGGATGGTGCTTTTCTACAGAATTTTGCAGTTTCCCACATTTGACACATCTCCCTAATCTCATTTGAAGTGAGGGATTCCTTCACCTTTTTCTCTTCCTCCTCTGCAGACAAGATGCAAACATAGACTTCTTATAAAATCTTGCAATTTCAGCCACTTGCATACTTCACTCATATTTCCAATTATCTCCTTCTTAACTTCCACTGTAATCATCACCTTCTTACCTCCTTTTCAACTTTTTCTGCATGGGGACCATTATATACGCTCACACAGGCGTTGATTACAGTATAGTATTAATAACCTCTTGTCATACACTGTGTAACTGGCAATGAGGCAGCAGAGGAAAGGTTCTATATCTGCAGGCAGCCTGACCTAGATTGCATCAAAGCATTCCTAAGCTTACTCCTGCATGAAAAAGCAGAGGACTATCCATAGGTGCTTTGATGTGACAAAAAATACACTAGTGCCAGAAATCTGAAAAACATTTCTGATTTTCAGAAATCAGATTTTCTGATTTCTGCCAAACACCATGGCCTGAGACCAAGTAGCCAAGCATGGGAGATTATCACCCACAATCCTGCAGTGAGAGAGAGAGACAGAGAGAGAGACAGAGAGACAGAGAGACAGAGAGAGAGAGAGGAACCTTGGCTCAGTTGTGATCATGTGACATTCAGTGTCACATACTACTTGTATTGCAAGACATCACTCATTTATCAAGTTAAAACTTATTAGAAATGTTTGCTCATCTTGTAGAACACTCACAGAACAAGTTAGTCACAATCCAAGATTAATATTACTCAACTATAAAAAAGAAGGAAATTTTGGCATTTCTGACAATATAAATGAACCTTGAGGTCATTAATGTAAATGAAATGTCAGACAAAGACAATACCGTATGATCTCACCTCATTGTGGAAATAAAACACTAAACTCAGAAACAACAGATTGGCAGGGGTGGCTTTGGGGGGGGCAGTGGTAGAGAGAAATGGGCCAAGGTGGCCACAGGGTACAAACTTCCAGTTACAAGATGAGTATGTTCTGGGTATATAATGAACAGCATGGTGACTATAGTTAACACTACTATATTGTATAATTGAAAGTTGCTGAAAGAGTAGATCTTAGAAGCTCTGAAACACACACACACACACATACACAAAGGGTAACTACGTGAGGTGATGGATGTGTTAATTAATCCTAGTATGGTAATCATTTCACAGTATATACCTATATGGAATTACCATGTTGTATACCTTGAACTTACACAATGTTATATGTCTATTATACCCTTGAAAGCTGGGAAAAATAGAATCACTATAAAAAAGTATTACGGAGATATTTTATATTCTTCCTACTAAGTCTTTGAAATCCTATGTGTATTTTAAATATCAGCACATCTCAATTTGCAATACACACATTTCAATTGTTCAATAGCCACGTGTGGCATATGCTCAAAGCATTGCTTACCACAAGGTCTCAGCACTCCAAGAGATGAGGCTTTTTTGGAGGGATGAGCAGATTTTGCATAGCCAGAGGGCAGACTGTGGTAGACTGAATATGACCACAAATACTTTGCAGTTCCTCCCATTAAATAGTGGAATCTATTTTTCCACTCTTTGAAGCTAAGCTCTCACCTTTTGACTTGCTCTAATGAAATGTAAGAAAAGTGCTGTTGTAGGAGTTCCAGAACCTAATTTTCAAGAAGGCTTTAGTTTTTTCTTCACACTCTTGGAAAATATCCTTGCCATTGGAGGAGGCCTGGAAGCAACTACTGAAACATGAGAGATCTCACAGATCATTGATCATGGGCAATAGTCAACACTAGGTCTCCGGACATGTGAGGGAGGCTACCTTAGACACCCTCTCATCCCCCATCAAGCCATAAGGTGACTGCTGCAAAACTAAGCCCCGGTGATAGTAGCAGAAATGCCTAGCTTATCCCAGCTATCTTAGCCTGTTCTGCCATTGAGATTCTCCAAACAGCCCTCTTTACTAATTATTGGCATTTATATGGCAAGGACACATCTGTGACACTGCTACTTTCCAGCATTCCACTAGACAGAGGCATTCAACCTCTCTATTCTCAGCCTTACATTCTTAAGTATAGTAAGATTCTATCATAATCCCCTTTTCAATATTTTCTAAGACCTCTGTTTCTCTCTTTCATCCCCTCCAACCCTCCCTGCCTGCATAGTTTAGCAATCATAGTTCATATGCTACTAGGGTGGGCAGCTGCTTCTGTCCAATCAGTTCTTCTCCCATTTTTTTCCGATTTACAGCTAATGAGTGAGAATCTCCTTTTGGACAATGCCTACCCAGATAAAATGGGGTTGCATCGCAGCCCCAAAGTATACAAATGAGGGTGGAGGAAGAATGGGAAATATATTAATTATTTGTACATCATCCTATCACATTCATCTCTCCAAATAAATTGCAGCATGTTCAGTAAATTAGCTTATGATTCGTATTTACACTGCCACACTTCACACAGTTAAATGTATAGTAGATACCAAATAGGTCACTTTAATTTCTTGACTGAGCCAATAAGTCCACCCAGACAGAGTTCGTACCCTTTACACGTTCAGCTTTTTCTCCCCTCCAGAGCAAGGTTTTACCTCCAATCCTTTCGAAGTCAATAGGCATAAATCTTTCTCTAAACACTATTACTGGTAACTACTGGATAATTTACTGCTTGGAGACAAATGGAAAAGAGGATATGAGAGAGGGAGAGGGAGAGTTCTTGCATAGTTCACATCCATGAAAGCATATTCTTAGCTCCATTCTGGCTGGAAATAGAGAATCAGGCTCAGCAGTTCTTGATCTATAATTTTTTTGGTGCTTTGATTAATTCAGTGGCACAATAACCATAGTTTACAATGTTGTTCAATCAAATAGATTTTATAGCCTGCTGATAAGTTCTAAAATGTCCTTATAAATTATTCTTTTATTGTTATTATTATAAGACAGTGTGATATCTCGACATTGATACAACATATGTGGGGATCAGTGCACGACCTTGAAGTGTTGAGCCAGAAGGAAACATACATCCAATATCATTCATTAAGTGCATGAATAAATAAGAATTCTCCACTCACTTTCCAAGTTATCAATGTAATTAGCAGATGTCAAGATCTCAGATTTATGCAAAGGGCAGCATTTTTTTAAAAAATCCAAATTATTAATTATTTACCTCTTCCAGACCTTTAATTGAAAATTTAAGGCAAAATAATAAAAATATTGTTGGAAAAAGAATAAAATAAATAAATAACTTATTTTATATACATGTGTATGTCAAAGATTACAAAGTAAGGGAAAATCTGCTATGCAATTCTAGAGAGACAAGAAGTAGAACAGCATTAGTAAATATGGAAGACACCTAGAAGTTTCCAATAAAAACTGAGACTCAACATTTATGATTTTGGAGACCTGATTTCAAGGTCTGATTAGCTCTTTTGGATTATGAGCTTCACTTAGTAAACTAATAATTCCCAAAAATGAATAATTGAGGTACATGAGCATCTAATGACCAGGTATTCATTGCAATTGATGCTGTTTAAGAAAAAGTTCCTTCTTTTTTAAAAATATTTTTAATCCAAAAAGAAAGACATGAAAAATAAATAATCCTTAGTGTGAGTTTTGTCCTCCCTCTCCTGTTTATTTTCTTTCTGAATCTAGATATTAAATTTCAACAAACCAGATAGTTTCATCATTATCCTAGATTTTTAATGTCAAATAATACTGGATTTCATAGAATGAGGGACTATAAACAGACACAATAAAGCACAAGGACTTCTCAGAGAAACACTTGGAAATAACAAAATATAAATCATGACATAGTTATTTTGTCTTTAAATAGTGAATAATTTTCTAAATCTAGATTTTTAGTTCCAATATTCTGATTCAAAAATTATTATGTTAGCAATTTGGTTGAAAAAATGTACTGAGCCAACTCCTCCCTGGTGCCATAGTCACTCCCCAGTAGTAAATGTTAACAGTTCCAGAAAGCAGAGTTCCAGTAGCTTGAGAGAGTTAACGCTCCTCTTGAAGGATTAACTTAAATCCAAAGAAAATACAAACCCATAAATGTAGAGATTTTCATTAAATGGAAATTAAGAGGAGTACTTTGGAGGACTGGTACAGAGAAAACTAGGTTAAGAAATATCCTTTCAAATGGAAAGAATAATAACCATGCAAAAACTACTAAAGGTTATTTAAACACAAATATTTTATGACATCTCTTTGGCCATAGTTTTTGGAATGTTTAAGAATACTGGGGATTGTAAAAACACAATATGCAAACTTTTTAATACGCATATGTATTTTTCCCTCAGAGTCTAAACACAAGTGAAATTTCCGCTCTAGATCCCAGGTATCTAAGCCCATAAAAAATGCCTTCAAGCTGACTCTCCCTCTTGGCTCAGAAACTCATGTATGGTTTGCATGTTAATGAAGTTAATTACTCAACCTATGGTCAGGATGCCAACACACTTCATGACCTCAGGGACCTTGTTCTATCTGTTACAAACTCTTTCTCCATTATCTTTGACATCTTTATTTACCCAGCCAGGTTGGCACCCTAAATTTTTCCTTCTCTGCAGGGCAACCAGAGCTCTACAAGAGTGGTGGCTATGTTCCCAATGCATAGGCAGTTTCTCCAGGATCTACTTCCTACAGTTTGCTTCAATGACTTTCACGACAGCTTTATTTACTCTGTTTTTATCTTACTGCCTTAAATCAGGAGTCTCCCTTTAGATTCATTAAAGTTGAAAAGTTGGCCTGCCTTTGATTTTATCTCTCCTCTCAGAGGACTCTTTCCCTTTGTTCTGCAGCCCAGAGGCCAGCCCTGTCCATCCCTTACCCAGCTGACTGCTTCCTGGTTCTTGTACCCACTTCATGGCCTGGCCTTAGCTGGCCTCTATTTATCCACATATGGAGTTAGCCAAAACTGAATCTTCTCTTACAGCTTTTACACACATTCAGGTCTGCCCTATTTAAAAACATTTTCATTACTTACCCTAAATTCTCCTATAGACTTAATCCTTCTCTCTCCTTCCTTCTTTTGGTCAAGCTCCTTCAGCTTCTACTTCTTTACCTCACAACCCTCAGAATACTGGCTTCTGTTCTGAGCAGCATATTGAACTTGCTTCTACTAAGAATGTCATTGACCTAATTACTAGCTCCAATGGATACTCTTCTGAATTTATTTTAGTTCAACTTTTGTGGCCTAAGCCTCTGTAGACCATTCCTTTTTTTCCTGGAATTCTTTCCTATGATGTGTATGGTACTTCTTTCTTCTGGCTTCCTTTTAGGAAACGGTGGAATTGAGTACTAAAGAAATTGATCTCAAACACGCATAAAAGCATGGAATATGAATCTGCATGTGACTTATAATATCTAACTTCTTAGGAGTACCACATATTGGTACAAAGTGACACAAAACTACATACACATGCTGCCTTTTGGTCTTTAATATCTACTTGTTCAATGAGGGAGCCAAGAATTATCTCAAGTTGGTTGTAATTTTTGAAGACAAAGAAGATGGTCTGGGGCCTAAGTTAGATTGATAGCCCTTACCAGACAAGTCATATCAGAGCTAATACTTCTCCACCTGGGAGGGATTCTACTGCCGTTGAGGCATATATGGTTCCCTAAACCTTCCTGATGGAAAAAATGGGGGAAAATGGAGGATGTGGTAAAAAGTAGGACAGAGTCAATACTTTGCTTCCACTGAAATTTTCAGAGTGGTTGATGAGACTATGGGCTAAAAGCTAGTTGGAGGGTAAGGAGGTGGTTCTAACACACAGTGGCTCCCCTAGAACAATATGGTGGAAGAATAAGTGTGGACCTGCTTTACCCTGCCACTGAAGTTTCTTATAGTTCAACAAATAGTCATCAAGTGTCCATTATGTCCCAGGCCTTATTTGGGGCAATGGAGATATGAGGATGAAGAGCTATGGTTTTTATCCTCAAGGAGCAACAATCTAGCTGACACTTTCATCAGGTGGGCATAAAAAATACAGTAAAACATTGGGAATCCTTAATTTATCTGGTGGATTCTCTCCCTTTTCCTCTGCTGTATTCACAAACCCATGTAAATGGAATTTCAAATTTCAATTCCCAGTCCCCTTACAGTCTATTTATACTCACACTTCCTAGCTCCCATGATGACACCTTGGATAAAGAATTTATTACTATCTTACATTTGTCAAAGGAATTTCATTTCCAGATATCAATGTATCTCCTGCATTAGTGTTTAGGATATGATGCTTCTGTTGGATAAAACATTGGCAGGGTCTTTTGGCTCATCCCATGTTATCCACATTTCTGTTCTTTCCTAAGTATTCCTACTGCTTGGGGATTTTAGTCATTAAGAAGACAACCAAATTGAATCAAAACAATTATGCAATAATGTGCATGCCAAGGTTTCCTGGCACCTCTTACCAGAAATTCTACAGTGTGAGAGTGCATTGCCCAAATATTTTATTTACATTCAACTTGTCCCAAGGTATTGCTAAGAATAGGAATGAATATATAGCCTGTTTGTTCAGAGTATTAAGCCACATAGCCAAATTTGGACTGGTTAATGTTGTATCTCCCTCATGAATAGAGAATATGGAATTGAAAACGACTAGCATGGAGGACAGAATGACTCAGAAATCTAAGAATAGCCAAATCATGTGAAAAGACCCAAAAGCTACTTCAGAATGAACTGCATCCGCCTGCCTCACAAACCCAGCAAATTACAATATTTAAATCTATGCAAAACAGCATTTTACCAGCATTTTATCTGTATATTTAATTTTGCTTTGGGTTGGTATGTGTTTGTCTCCTTACTGTGAGTTAGTTTATTAGCAAAGGTGTATGCTAGCTCAAAAAAATAATCTAGTTTATTTTGTTTTGTTTCTTTTAGATTATAAATTAATAACTTGGGCTGCTTGGAATCATTTTAAGAATAGATTTGAAAGTAGATTTTGGATAAACCACAGACTCCTTGGAGGTCTAGGAGACACTTACCACCAAAGCACTGAGAAAGGCTGATAATATGAAAGACTCAGACACTATGGGAGATCCCATGTTGCCTTAAGTAAGCTCATCATCTAGGATTCTGGCAATAATCTGACCCCCTAAATAAAGTGTTTCCTCTGTTTTAGTTATTATAAGCCACTTTATTGGGCTCTAATTAGGAACAGAACTGAGAGTAATCTGATAGGACATGTTCTTTGCTATTCTCATCACCATGCACATCACTGATAGTGAAGGAAGGAAGGACTGGAACTGAATATCATCCTTCATTAGCCACTTTGGTCAGCCACACTCTCTGCCACCACACTGTGCCCTCTAAAATTCCCATACTTTGATTAATAAACAAATCTTTACCTTGCTTTAATTAAAATCTGCATCTCATCACAGGCTCAGCTCCCCCTGCAGCCCTTTCAGGTGAAGGTTGTTCTTTTCTCCTAAGTGGTGTAGGTAGTTACCATCCACCGTTGCCATTTCCACATGATCACTTCATGGGGATAACCCATGCTTCTTCCGGTTTCCCGTCACTTGGAGAAAACACCCAATGCCCCCCGTTCCCGCTGCGATGACCTGGGAGTCATCCCTGTATTTTGTTTAATGCTCTGCTGTTGCAGTGTTGAAATTTTAAATAATTTTTTATCAGGGGCCTCACATTTTCATTCTGCACTGGGCCCCACAAATTATGTAACCTTGTCCTGGTCCTAAATGTAGTCTTGCGTGTTCTAATTTGCTCTACACTAACAACTCACGTTATTCTTATCACATGAATCATGCCACCCCCTTGGTTGAAACACATTTATGGCTTTTCATTGCATTGAGAATCAAGCCCTCACATCAAGGTCTGCAAAGACCTGCCTTCTTGGGCTGCAGGTGTCGCTTCCCCACTTCAACACCCTCACTCACTGAGGCTGCAGGCATACTGGCACCTTTCAGATTGTTGTCCACAGCAGTTCCTTCCCTTTGCACATGCCTCAGACCCTTTGCACATGCTATTTCCTTTCTCTGCAACACTCTTTCCCACACTACATCATTCTCATCTCTCAAGATTTAGCTTCAATAGCGCTTAATGTATCAGGATGTGCTAATTGCCATAACAACCCCCAAATCTCAGTGGCTTGTTAAAAAAAAAAAAACGTTTATCCCTCAGTCATGACACAGTCTAATCAGCTCATGTCAGGTTCCTACAGCCAGCTTTCCTAATGAGGATTCAGGGTCCCTCCTCAGTAGGTGGCTTTATCACTTTCTAAGGCCTCAGAGTCCTTCACTGGACTGTCTGTGCCCAGCAAGAAGACAAAGGAAGAATGTGTGGAGCATCACAGCAGAGGTTTAGCACCAGGCCTCAAAGAGGAGTCTGCCAATTTTGCCCAGATTCCACTGGCTCCATCAATTTGTGAAAGAGCCTGGGAAATGCTGTTTAGCTCTGTGCCCAGAAGGCAAAGTAAATGGTTTTGAGTACATGTTACCATCTTGGCCACTGTCGCCTTACTCAGAGAGTTTCTCTCTGACCCTTAATCGCAAATAGCTCACTTCTATTTTACTCTACTCTTGTAATCAATTTCTCTCTCACCTCAATTTGTGGTTATTTTTTGCATTTTACTTGTTTAGACTTTCTCATCTACTAGAATGTAAATACCTTGTGGGCAGAGATCTTACCAGTCTTTTCACCGTTATAGCCACAGGACTTAGAGCAGTACTAAGCATAGGGTAGATTTTTTTTTAATTTTTTATTTCTTTTTGAAAGAGAGACAGAGTAGGAGCAGGGGAGAGGCAGTGAGAGAGGGAGACACAGAATCTGAAGCTGGCTCCAGGCTCTGAGCTGTCAGCACAGAGCCCGACATGTGGCTCAAACCTCTGAACTGTAAGATCATGACCTGAGCCAAAGTCTGATGCTTATCTGACTGAGCCACCCAGGTGCCCCAGTACTTAATTAAAAAAAAAAAAAAATTCTGTTGAATAATTGAGTGAGTGCAGGAAAAATGTCTGTCTTGTTCTTCCTTGCTAGTAATATTGATAACTATTCCTTTCTATCATGCGGGAGTGATAGAATGGCAAGATTCCCTTCTCCCACGATGAAATTAATGGTGCTTTTAAAGGCAGTATATAATGTTTAGAAGTAAATGTTCTGGAGTGCCTAGGTGGCTCAATCACTTAAGCGTCCAACTCTTGATTTCGACTGAGGTCATGATCTCATGGTCATGAGATCCAGCCCCATGTAGGGCTCCACACTGACAGCACAGAGCCTGTTTGGGATTCTGTCTATCCCTCTCTCTCTGCAGCTCCCCCTGCTCTTCCATGCTCTCTGCTCGCTCTCTCTCCCTCTCTCTCTCTCTCTCTCAAAATAAATAAATAAAAACATTAAAAAAGAAAAAAAGAAGTAAATGTTCTGTAATCAGATTCCATAGGTTCAAACCCTAAGGTCATTGCTTATTATTAGCTATGTAATCTTGAGTAACCTACTCAACCTCTCTAAACTCTAATTTCCTCTTCTGTTCAAAAGTGTAATAGTAGTATCCATATCCCAGCATTCTTGTGAGGAAAATGAGATCATCTCTGTAACATGCTCAGAACCATGCTCTGGTTAATGGCTCAATAAATTTAAGTATGATTATTATTAGTCACCACTATATACCCAGTGCCTGGTCCAGTACATTGTAAAAGCAAGCACTCAATATATATTGGTTGAATGAAAGAACAAACGATTAAGGGAAAAACTTTCTCTCACAGCTATTGACTCCAATAAAAACAAGAGCTATCTTTACTGGACCTTGAGTCCATGAAAGATCTTAGTTTGCTAATGCTCAGCACTCAGAACTTGCTTTCATGCATAACAATAATGGACAAGCCCTAGGGAACACCCAGTCTTTTGAAACCATCTAGCAATGTGTGTAAACTTGAACAAGAGCAACAGATCTCATTCTCTCCCCATCGCAATGTTTTAATTTTAATTTGTTCCAGTTGTATTGAGATATAATTAACATACATCACTGTGTACGTTTAAGGTGTATAGCCTGATGGTTTGATTCATACACATTGTGAAATGATTACTACAATAATTTAGTTAGCATTTATAAAAAGAGAAAGCATTTATTTAAAAATAATATAAATTAAAAGGGGGGCACCTGGCTGGCTCAGTTGGTGGAGCATGCGACTCTTGATCTCAGTATCTTGGGTTCAAGCCCCACAATTGGTATAGAGTTTACTTAAAAATGTAATAAATTAAAAAATAAGAAAAGAGAGAAAGCAAAAAAAAAAGGCAAAAAATTTTCCTTGTGATAACTCAGAATTTACTCTTTATAACCTTCATATACATATATCATATAGATGTTAACCATAGTCATCATGCTATACATTCCATCCGTAGTACTTACTTACCTGATAACTAGAAGTTTACATCTTTTGACCACCTTCCTCCGATTCTCCTTCCCCTTACTCCCTGCCTCTGAGAAACACAAATCTGATCTTTTTTCTATGACTTTGGCTTTTTGTTTTTGTTTGTTTATTTTTAGATTTCACAGGTAAATGAAATGATACGATATTTGCCTTTCTCTTTCTGACCTATTTCATTTAGCGTAATGTCCTCAATGTCTATCCATGTTGCTGCAAATGGCAGATGTTTTTGTCATTTTTTATGGCTGAATAATATTTAATTTTGTGTGTGTGGGGTGGGTGGGTGTATACACATACCACAGCTTTTTTATCCATTCATCCATTAGTGGACACTTAGGTTGTTTCCATGTCTTAGTTATTGTAAATAATGCTGCTATAAACACAGAGGTACAGATATCTTTTCAAGTTAGTGTTTCATTCCTCTGGACATATATACCCAGAAGCGGAATAACCAGATCATATGATCATCCTATATTTAATTTTTTGAGGGTCTTGCATTCTGTTTTTCATAGTGGCTGTGCCAGTTTACAATCCCATCAACAGTGCAAAGGTTTTCCTTTTCTCCACATCTTTGCCAGAGTTTATTTCTTTTCTTTTTCATAATGACCAATCTAACAGACATGAGGTGATATCTCATTGTGGTTTTGATTTGCATTTCCCTAATGACCAGTGATGTTGAACCTCTGTCCTGGGACCTGTTAGCCTTTCATATATTTTCTTTGGAGAAATGTCTATCCAGACCTTTTGCCCATTTTTGAATTGGTTATTTGATTTTTTCCATTGAGCTGTATGAGTTCTTTATATATTTTGGATATTAACCCCTTCTCAGATGTACAGTTTACAAATATTTGTCCCATTCCTTAGGCTGTCTTTGTACTTTGTTGATGATTTCTTTTGCAGGGCAGGTGCTTTTTAATTTCATGTAGTCCTACTTGTTTATTTTTCATTTTGTTGCTTGTGCTTTAGGTATCACATCCAAAAAAATCATTGCCAAGACCTATGTCACGGAGCTTTTTCTCCTGTTTTCTTCTAGGAGTTTCACACAGTGTCAGGTCTTACGTTAAAGTCTTTAGTCTACAATTTGAAATATATCTCTCCATTTACATCATCTAACTTTTAATCTTTAAATCAGGCTTCTTTCACACACAGGAGGTGCACTTTCTTCCTAAAAGGTGAAATTTTCTAATTAGGTGAAATTTCTTCCTAAAGAATGAATAATGATGAAGGAAACAAATGATCAATTAATATTAGAGCGAACTTGAACTTTAGCATTGTCACATAATTTTAAGATAATTTGAAAAATTTAATCAAAGTGTTCATAAAAAAAAACCACAAAAGGTATAGAGGAATACAAAGTAAAAAGAATATATTCCTCCATCATTGAATGTCAGTCCTGTCTCCAGAAGCAAACATTGCTAATAACTTCTTGTGTTTGTTTCCAGAAATTATCTATGCATGAATAAGCTTAGGTTTGCTTATTCTTGTTACCAAGAAAAAGAAAAAAATACACTCCTATATACACTCCCCCTTTTTTTTTTTTTTCTAAAAATAAGCACCTTTATTACATGAATGAAGATGGGAGGACAGAGGATTCGTTTGCCTTTCTAGGCCTTGATTTTCCTCAGATAGACAGAACTCCAGTTCCCTGTCCTCTAGCACAAGGCCATCTGCCCTGCCACACTGGCCTGCTTTTCTTGTGATACACACAAGAAACTTGCCCTGCTGGAACTCCTCCTCCAGAAGCTGATTTGGGCATTCTTTGACCTTTCCTCATATTTCTTCTTCATTTTCTTTGATCTTTTTTTTTTTTAATCTCTTCCTCCTCAGGAGTCAGCTGGGCCTCCTCCCGATCCAGGGACAGTACATAGTGGGATTCATCCATGGTTGGGAGGTGTGCTGTCATCATCATATAGTTCTTCACAGAATCTTGGTGAAGCAGTTCATTGATAGATGCATTTGCAGACAACATCGATGATCCTTGCTTTGTACATAGAACACTTGGAGGTCCAGGAGAGATTCCCCAGATCCAGCCTCCAGGCACGGTAATTACTGTTGCCTCCCCAAAGTCAGACTGTGTGTATACAGCAGAGGCCAATCTTAGTGCAACAGAGTGTGTCCCAGCTCAAACTTCTGCTCCTTGTGGAAAGGCTTTCTTTTGCCTCTGGTCTTGCCCAGTTGTCCCAAGGGATGCCCATCACTCACAGCCCGCTGGAAAGAAAGCTAACAGATGCTTTTTTTTTTTTATTAACAATCTATCTTTGTCATTTTCCCTCAACAATGCATTTCCCATGCCTTTTATTGACGGCATGATATTCCATTGCATCAATATACTGTTACTTACTTTTTTTAAAAAAAAATTTTTGGTGGTATGATTTTTACCAAGTTTTATTAAGATAGAATTCACAGCTCATATAATTCATTCATTTAAAGTAGAAAACTTGGTGGTTTTTTAGTATGTTTATAGAGTTGGGCATCCATCATCACAATTTTAGAACATTTTTCCTACCCCCAAAAGAAACCTCATACTCTTAGCCATCATCTCTCAGTTCCTCTTTCCTACATCAGCTTTTGTCAATCACTAATCTACTTTCTGTCTCTAAAGACTTGCCTGTTCTGGATATCTCCTATAAATGGAATCATACAATATGCAACCTTTCACTTAGCTTTATGTTTTCAAGTTTCAGCCATGTTGTAGCATGTGTCAAATATACTAGTATTTATTAATCAGGCTTGTATTGGTAGATATTTAAATTGCTTCTCTTTGTTTGTTCTTGCATATGGCCCTGCAATCGAAATCTTGGTACATTTATCTTCGCAAACTTATAGGAGTATTTATGAAACTCTTAGAACGGAATTCCCTGGGTCAAATAATATGTGTCTTTAATTTTGAGTGATTTTTCTAAGCTAGTCTCTAAAAAGTTAGGTCATTTTATGTAACATGCAAATGTACATCACACTATCTTCTTAATTAGCATTTTAAAATCAAGAATGAAAAGGGTCTTTTCATGTGTTTGCTGGATGTTAGTACTTTTTTCTCTCTTTTCTTTTTGGATGAAATATCCATTGAGTCACTTTGCCCATTTTATGTGAGATTATTAATTTTTTTCCATTTCTGTGTAAAAGTAAGAAAAATTAGCTTTTTGTTTGCTATATGTGTTGCACATAATTTTCCCATTTTTTTCATTTTTCTTTGACTTTGTTTATGGTGATTTTTGAAATACAAAAGTTTAAAATTTGTAAATAGTCAATGTATCTTCCATCTTTTCCTTCCCTGGTTATTTCATGATACACAGAGATGACTGTGTATTTGCTGATTTCTGAATTTCATTTAAATCTTGGACCCATCTGAAATTTATTTGATACAAGAATGAGGCAGGTCACAAACTTACTGTCCTTTTAAACTTTAAATTGTTAGGCAAGTGTTTCCTCCTTTATTGACTTTTCCTCACTGATCCGAAATGCTACCATCATCATCTACTAAATCTCTACATGAATCTAGATCCATACCTTGCTTCTTAAAGCTAATCCACAATTCTCCATTTCACCAGTCTCATATCCTTTAGGTTATGATAACTGAACTTCAAGTTTAATATCTGATAAAACATGGTCTAGCTCACTACTCTTTTTCTTTCCAGAATGTTTCTAATTATTGTCAACTGATTGCTCGTCAGAAAAAAAAAAAAGAAAAAAAAAAAAAAGAAAAAAAAAAAAAAGAAAAAAAAAAAGAAAAAAAAAAAGAAAAAAAAAAGAAAAAAAAAAAAAGAAAGAAAAAAAAGAAAGAAAAAAAACCTTTGTCCATTTACCCCAAAATATACCTACTGGTATTTTAATTCCACGTATCAAGGGAAGTGAACCTTTTCACAATATTGATGCTTTTTATCACAGAGTAAGGTATTTTTCTCTACTCTTTTAACTCTTTATGTCCATCAGTAGAATCCTACACATTAATAGTTAAACTTATTTTTAGCTATTTTGTCTTTTTTCTTATTGTTATATTAACTTTGAACCATTTGCCTTGCCAAATTCTCTTACTGTTTGCAAAAGCTTTTCAGTGGATTTTCCAGAAGCTTTCTAGTTATTAATCAGACCATTCATCAATGTATTCAATAAATAGTTATCAAGCACTAATATGTGCCAAGTATTAATGAGAACACTAAACAAAAAGCAGTGATCAAAACAGACAAATACCTTACTCTTCTGGAACTTATGTTCTAAGAAGAAGAACAGGATAATAATTTAATATACAATATGTTAGGTGATTATAAATACTAAGAGGAAATAAATTATATAAGAGAATAGAAAATTATAGGGGTATAAAGTAGTTATTTTAAATTGGGCAGTCAGTAAATTCTGGCCTGAATGAAAGGAGAGTGAGTTATTTCAATATCTGGTGTGAGGAGGGAAAAAGGAATAGTAAATGGAAAGGACCTGAGTGAGAATTATGCTCAAGAGACCAGGGGCTGAAGGCAGTAAGTAGGTAAGAGCCATAGCAAGAAGGACCATATAGCATTTTATGGGTTTTGCATTTTATTCTGGGAGACATGAGAACCCAAAGTTGAAATCTGTGAGTGAAAATGGCATGATTTAACTATTATTTTAAAAAGATCTCTCTCTCTCTCTGTGGAGAAAGAATTAATAAGCAAGGTGTTAAATGCAGACTGTGTAGGAAAATGGTAGAGGTGAGATGGTGGAGGCTGAAAAGAGGTACCGGGAAAGGTGAGGAAAAGTGGTCAGATTTGGGTTGTATTTAGAAGGTTGGACAGGTAGATTTACTGATGCATCAGAAAATAGTATGTGGAAAATAGTATAAGAAATACAGAAATATGAGAATATAGTTTTTTCCAGCAAAATACTGGCCGTTCTTATAATTTACATTATTCTTATGTCCTCTTCATTTCTAATTTTGTGTTTTTGTGCCTTGTCCAGCTCTCTTTGAGAGTTAGCCTAATAGGTTTTCTATTTTATTGTTATTGTTTCTCAAAGAATCAGTTATAAAATGTATTTTTCTTTCTAATGTTTTTCTCTTTTATTACATTTAATTTTTGACCTTTCTTATTTCTCCCTTTATTTATTTATTTATTTATTTATTTATTTATTTAGCAGGAGGATGTTTTATTTATTTTTTTAAATATAATTTTCAATTAGCTAACATACAGTGTATACAGTGTGCTCTTGGTTTCGGAAATAGAGTCCCATGATTCATCACTTACATAACAACACCCAGTGCTCATCCCAATAAGTGCCTTTCTCAGTGCCCATCACCCATTTTCCCCTCCCCCACACCCCCACACTCCCATCAACCCTTAGTTTGTTCTCTGTATTCAAGAGTCTCTTTTGGTTTGTGTCCCTCTCTGTAATTATTTTTTTTCCTTCCCTTCCCCCATGATCTTCACACAATCAACAATAGCCAAATTATGGAAAGAGTCCAAATGTCCATCAACTGATGAATGGATAAAGAAGATGTGGTGTGTATATAGATAGATAGATAGATAGATAGATAGATAGATAGATAGATATAGATATAGATATACAGATATAGATATATATACACACATACACACACACAATGGAACACTACTCAGCAATGAGAAAGAATGAAATCTTGCCATTCGCAACAACATGGATAGAAGTGAAGGGTATTATGCTAAGCAAAATAAGTCAGTCAGAGAAAGACAGATATCATATGTTTTCACTCATATGTGGAATTTGAGAAACTTAACAGAAGACCATGAGGGAAGGGAAGGGGAAAAAAATACATCTTCCTTAAGTTAAATTTTTGCTATTTTTAAAAATATTAATATGAATAGCTAACAATTTTTCTTCTTTCAAAGAAAATTAAAGATTTTGGCTATCATATTTTTTTTCTAGCCACAGCTTTTCACATACCATAGGTTTTTGGATCTAAAGTCTTACTTTTACTTTCCAGCTATGAAATTTAGGCCTAGATTTCCTCTTAGAGTTAAAAAAAAATTTAGAACTTCAGATTGTGATTTTATTCTTTCAATCTCTGTTATAAATTTCTACTTTTACTGCAATATAATCTGAGAATATTGTCTATAATGTTACTCCTTTTTAAGATTTACTGATATTCTCCTTGTTCTCTTCTAGACAATTTTGGGAAACAACCCATAGAGACTTGAAGAGAGTAACATTTTCTGTAATTACTAAATAGAGTCAAATGTACATCTATTAGTTCTATTTAATTAATTCTGTTATTTAGATTCACCATTATCTCATTTATTTCTCCCATTTGCCTCTTGTGTGAAGTGAGTTATAAACCTCCTACTATTACTATTCTCATATATCACTCCTTAAAAGGGTTGAATTGTTATTTGTGGTTTTGCTGTTGTTTTACCTGGGATATGAAGATTCATAATGGGGCATTATGGAGCATCTTGAAAGAGACAAAGCCTCTGCTGAAGACATATAGAAAGCTGAACAAAAGAATAAGACTGGGCATCAGATTGCTGCCGTAGGTAACCAGGGCATGAAAGCACAGGGTGCTAAGAGGACAGAAATAGTTCTGGAGGAAAATGGATATGATGCAGTGGGGTTTTTTTGTCTGTCTGTTTGCTTTGTTTCTTTCTTGGTGCATTTGCCAGTTCTGAGCATGTAGCAAGTGGCTGGGTTCAGGAAAAAGGCCAAGTAGATGTCCTTGCTAAGAGGTAGAAACCCCACCAGAACTTTTGACCATCCCATGAAGCTGGAGAAGCACAAATTAGAGACTTGAGGAGCTAGGATTCCATCCAGAAAGTAGGGACAGAGAACAACATCCACACTCCTGCTGGATTTCCCCTCATGACATTGATTTCTGCAGCTGAGGGGGGGGGGGGGATCCAAGAAGCCAAGAAGAATGTCTTTGAAAAGCAGAGAGAAGATTTGGCTGTCTAACAGTTGTACTAGAAGACAGGCATGCAAGTTCTGGGCAGACCAGAAGATAGGGGCACAGGTGAGCATCCTGAGTCCTCAATAGGAATTCCTTGGAAACTACACTCTTGGAACAAGAGTGAGAGAGACTCTAGAAAGAAGCCTTAGAAAAGGTGCAATCCAGCCTGGAATTTAATTTCTGAGTGGACTAAAGGGATCAGCCCCCACTCCTCTTACTCTTTGAGGAAGATGATATGAAGAAAGCTCTTCAGTTTTTCATATATAATGTCAGACATTAAATTTAAAAATACCAAGCATACCAAAAAACAGGATTACATAACTTAACACCACAAGAAAAAAATAATCAATAAAAAGAGATCCACAGGTTATCCAGATATTGGAATTATCAAATAAGGACATTACAATATCATGACTAACATGTTCAAGAAAGTAGAAAGAAAGATGAAGAAAATAGATGAAAATGCGAAAAATTTCACCAGAGTCTAAATCTTGAAAAGAAAGTCAAATGAAATTTCTAGAAATGTAAAATACAACAATTAAAATTATAAATGAGATATGTGGCTGATTAGAGAAAAATAGTGAATTGGTCAACTGAAATACAGATCAACAAAAATTTTCATACCAAAGCACAGAGGGTAAAAACACTAAAAGTCCACAAGTGTATATAAGAAAAATAGTTTACATGTCAGACATGCTATTGGAGTTCTGGAAGAAAAGAGAAGAAAGAACCAAGGAAAAACAGTTTTTTAAGAGAACATGGTTGATGAAAGTCATCAAGCCACAGATCTCTGAAGACCTCTGCTCACTTCTATGATAAATACGAGCAGGATGAAACCTAGACACATCATAATCAAATTGCTGAAAACCCAAAACAAAGGGAAGTTTTAAAAGTACCCAGAGATGTAGGGGAGTGGGGAAGCATGGGGGAAGTGCATCATTAAAAAGACAAACAATGAGACCAACAAGTGAATTTTTAACAGAAATGATGAAAGCCAGAAAGCAACAGTATGACATCTTTAAAGTATCCAGAGTAAATACCCTGCCCACCTAGAATACTATCAACAGTTGGGGGCAAATCAATCGAAAATGAAGGCAAAATAAAGACCTTTGCAGAAAAGCAAAATGTTAGAAAATGTATTGCCAGAGACCTTAACTAATAGAAATACTGAAGGGATTTCCTTAGCAAAAGAAAAATGACCCCAGAGGAGTCAAAATGACCTCAGAGTGAAGAATAAAGAACAATGGAAAGAAGTAAATATAAATTAATACTGACTGAGCAAAATAGTAATTTATTTTAGATTCAAATGTATATGTAGAATTAAAATTACAACAATAACATATAAAAAATAGAAAAGGTAAAATGGAATTTAAATGGTTTAAATTCCTAGTGTGACTGGGGAATGGTAAAAGTTATATTTTATAAATGGACTGTATTGAAGTATGCATATTGTAATCCCAAAGTAAACAGTAAAATGATAGTAATGTAGTATAAAACTAACATGAGGTAGAGATGGAATAATAAAGAAACTGATCAATGAAAAAGAAGAAAATAAAAGAAAGGAAAAAAAGAACTTAAGACTGATGGAACTAATTTAAAAAAAATAATAGGAAGATGGTAAATGTAAACTCAAATATATCAGTGATTAAATAAAAATTAATGAATATTCCCAGAATATGAAAAATAAAACAAAAGCAAAAACAAATATAAGTGCATGTTCTTACAAAATATAGGATGTGGGAAATCAAATAGCTATGTCCTGGGTTAGAAGATATTAGGGAACCCATTACACTGCTTTCTGGCCCTGCTAAACATAGTAAACCAGTATCTAGTTAATGTGTATATAGGGGTTGGGTCTGGTGTGTGCTCAAGAATTCCTTAGATCATGTTATCAAAGGAATATCTTATCTTGTTCTCCACCCAGCTTTCAGCATCTGCTCTTTTGTATTCTTGGGAACGCCTTGTTTTTTTTGTTGTTTGTTTGTTTGTTTGTTTGTTTGTTTGTTTTTGCAAGGCTTTCTATAGCCCTTACTGGCATTTACCAAGGGACATATTGCACAATGTTTCCCCTATAATGTATGCTTACTAAATGTGGGAGCTTGAGATCACCTTGGGTAGACTTCCCTTAGCCTCCTTACCTCTCTTGACTTGTTGAGTCTTGAGTTATCCTTTCTGCTGTCCTCGGTTTTGCTGGATAAAGCCAAAAGCCGAACCCACAATTGGTGGCCCCGACGTGATAAGAACACACAATAGGAAACTGAGGGGCCTGGGTGGCTTAGTCAGTTAAGCATTTGACTCTTGATTTCAGCTCAGCTCATGATTTCAGGGTTGTGAGATAGAGCCCCGCATTGGGGTCTGTGCTGTCAGCACAGATTCTCTCTCTTCCTCTCTCTCTACCCCTCCACCACTCATGTGCACATGTTCTCTCTCTCTCTCTCAAAATAAATAAAAACTTTAAAAATATATATATAGGACCCTGAAAGGTTGAAGCAAAAGGCCAGAAAAAGATATGTCATGCAAATACCAACTAGGAAAAGATGGTGCGGGCATATAAATTTTTAGACTTAAGTCAAAAAGCGTGACTAGAAACCATGAGGGACTATTAATGATAAAGAGATCACTCCAGTGGCAAATATAATAATTCTAAAACATCTATATGGATGGAATGAGAAATGGCAAAAATATATGGACAAAAGAAACAGAATGAAAATGGCAAACAAAATCATGATCTGTTTGGTATAGCTCTCCTTGTTGTCATAAAACAAGCAGAGAAAATCAGTATGGATATAGAAGACCTGAAACTAATGTTTAGTGACAGACCCACTTTATGATCCACTGCATGGTAAATTGTGCTAACCTATTCTCTTGCATTTCGAAGGGATGTATATGCTTATAACTTTTAAGGGGAGTATTTTCTCTACATATCAATTAGGTCATATAGAAAACAACACACTCAAAAATTGCCAATATTTACTATATAGTGGACCATAAAGTGAGTCTTGATGATTTTTTACAAACTAACTTTATTGAGGTATAATTTACATATGGTAAAATGTATCCATTTTACATGGACAGTGTGATGGGTTTTGATCTATACACTCATGTTGCTACCACCACAAATTAAGGTCCGCGATATTTCCACTATACAAATAACTGACTCCTTCCTTCCGTATAGCACTCATTCCTCTTCCCAATCGCAGGCAACCACTGATAGGCTTTCTGTTTGTTATCCAGTATGGTGTCATGTATAAAAGTAAATCTCTGGAGCCAGAATGCCTTGGTGCGAACTAGTTTTGTGATTCTCTGTAAGTCACTCAAACTTTGTATCTCTCAGTTTCCTCATTGGTAAGATGGAGATTATAAGTATCGTAACTTCCTGTCATTATAAGGATAAGATTAATGTATATTAGGTACTTATAAATATTTCTAGAACATATTACATGCCTTATAAGTATTAGCTGAGTTCCTAAAGACCTACCACTGCCCACAGGAATTTTGTTTAGAGACAAAGAAGACATAATGATGGCATGAATCACTATTTTCTCTATTATTTCCTATTCAGAATTTTAACAGAAAATACATTTAGGAAAGCAACTTCAATTGCCAAGCATATTAGAAAATTCAACAGAAGATATTATGTTGCGATTCCATTTCCTTTACAAAGGCAAATATATGTATTTATTTGGAGAATCAGGATTATTTAAGAGACCATGTTTGTTCAGAAAAGAGAAAAATAGTTTGCATCCTTTAACACTTTATATAACAAACAAAATCTCTATTGGTTTAAATAAATTAGGTTCCCCTTTCAGCAATAATGGCAGTAATATTATCTACTTGAAATTCACACTTTTCATGCTCATTAGCAAATAAGAAGGCATCATTAACAAAGGGTACTCTTGGGGCACCTAGGTGACTCAGTTAGTTAAGCCTCCGACTTTAGCTCAGGTCATGATCTCACAGTTCATGAGTTGGAGCCCTGGGTTGGGCTCTGTGCTGACAGCTCAGAGCCTGCTTCCGATTCTGATTCTCTCTCTCTCTCAAAGATAAAGGAACATTAAAAAATTTTTGTTTTAATTAAAAACAGTAAAGGGTACTCTTAAATCCCATCTTCAATGCTCTCGTTTCTCTTCAGATCGTATAAATCATTCACCTTTTAAATCCCATCTTCAAATTTATACTTGTATCCATGGTATAAGTAATTCAAGGAGAAAAAAAGATTCCAACTCATTCCTTGTGAGTAGAAACTACTCAATCAAAAGACATTTTAAAATCAAATGCATATCTAGAACAAAACCAAGGATAAATGATGATTTTTTAAATAAAAGTAAATAAAACAATTAGTGTGGGTTATTTTGTTTTAATTGATTCTAACAACTGCAGTCCCAATTACAATTAATTATATAAATTATGCCTAAATGATGTACATGAATATCTTCTGACAGCTTTATTTTCAGTCTCCATGGTTCAGAGAAAGAATCTTAATTCATAATCAAGATAAGCTATGAACCAAATTAAATATCCTGATAAAAGTAGGAGAAAATGTGTAATTATTATGGCATATAAAGTATCAACAGCAATAGATTATGGTTTTGAGTATTTTAACCTGTAAGTTATATTTTTAAAGATATCTACCAATGTCAAAACTCTAAATATGTGAATATTTAAATTTCTATTTACTGTTTTTTCCTACATATACACCATAAGAAAATATTTGAATGAAAATGAAATAAATAAATAAATAAACCAGAATTTTTTAAGCAAATGATCCTTAGGCTCAGATATCACAAAACTGATTGTTCTACTTATTGTTTTACTTGGTATTACAGGGATAAAATATCAATTAAAAATTGTATTTTACTTTAATTACCGTAAGAGTAAGGCAAAGATCACTATATAAGAAAATACATCCATGACGATCATTATGCTAGAAATTACACTAAGAAAACTTAATATTAACACATAGACATATTAACACACCACAGTATATAGGTTTTATTGGCCCTATTTCAAATAAATTAGGGGAAAAAAGGAAAAATAAATGTGAACTAGACATTTGACAATCCCAGCAAATTAATATTATTTTTATAGAGTGATAATAGAATTATTAAAGAAATTAAATATTTACAGAAGAAACAATATAATATCAGGGATCCAACATAATGGACATGGAGAGAAGATGAATAGTTGACAGAAGAAATGATCAGTAACATATTGCCACGTGGTCAAGCTAGACAAAGAGTATATTGGGTTCATTATACAATTCTCTCCTTTTATGTATATTTAAAATTTTCCCTAATAAGAGATTTTTTTTTTAAGATTTTCTAATGGCTGGTTTAGAGAAAATTTACTCTAACTGCATGAAAGCAGACAATAAAGATATTTAGGATTAAGTATGTATATTTACCCTCTTCCCAGTTCTTGAGTGTTGATTCATTAAGTGTGAAATAAAACATGCTTTGTATGTTAAAACCTCGTCATTAAAAACAAAAATTGTATTCCCTGGGGTGCCTGGGTGTCTCAGTAGGTTAGACTTCCAACTTCAGCTCAAGTCATGATCTCACAGTTTATGAGTTCCAGTCCCATATCAGGCTCTGTGCTGACAGCTCAGAGCCTGGAGCCTGCTTCAGAATCTGTGTCTCCCTCTCTCTCTGCCCCTCCCCTGCTTGCACTTTATCTCTCTCTCTCAAAAATAAATAAATATTTTAAAATTTTTTTTTAAAAATTGCATTCCCTGAAACTAATGTTACACTGTATGCTAACTGGAATTTAAATAAAAACTTGAAAAAAATATTGCATTGAAAAAAAATAAGATCATGGCAGGAGATACATTCCCTCAATGTGAAATTTTAGAATGATACTGTTTAAAATAGAAAGCAGGGAAGTTAGAAAAGGTAGTAAGCTCTCAGAATACACTAATAAGACTCTGATTCTATCACTGACTTCTAACTAGTGTTCCTTTTTGTTGAAGAAATTGAAACCCTCAATTTCCTGATGCTGTCACCAGTTAGTAAATGTTTTTCTTTAAACTCTTTAAACACTGATCATTAAAAAGTGTTGCTTTGTAGTGGATTGTGTCAAGTTAACCTGATGAAACTAAATGTTATGTGCTTCAGTGTACAAACACCATTGTCTTGTGAGTTTAAATATGCACCTTAAAAAGAATGTAAGTGATGCCCTCTGAGAAGCCTGTAAAGTGTTCTACAGTGTTTGAGGTAATCATAATAAGCCTACATGTACTTCCAACCTCCTGATAAACATGACTACAAGTTTCCAGATACTTTTGTTTACTTGAAGAATTTGAGAAATTATTTTTCTTTTATCATGAAACCCCAGATTCTATACTTTGGTGGCTCATTTTGAAGATTTCACAATCACTGTTTCAGATCCAGTCCAATGTTTGCCTCAAAGGAACCAGTACACTCATTTCCCTTTGACCACTTTGATGTCATATGAGAGACAGGTGCATCTTGCCAAAGTTTATCTCAGTAAATTCAAGCTTGCCTGTACAGTCATAAAACCCAAACCTCCAGATAAAAAAGTGAATAACCCAGTGAATCATTTGAATGTTTCTATATAAGACTTAATTAGTTGAAAATAACATGTTTTAGTTGTATATATTTTTAAATATGACACTAGAGCCCTGATTTTTCTTTTGTGGTCTATTTAAAGATAGGCAAATAGCAATACAATGATAACTGGAATACTGATTGACTTTAGTATGAATGGGCTTGAATGAGTATAAATGTATCATACAGACAAAAAGCATAGACTTTTTTTAGTCAAGTAAGTTTTTCCATTGTTTTTGTTTTTAGAGGAATTAGATAACAACACATTTTAAAAAGTATTTCAAAATTAATGTTTCTCAATGATATCTCCTGGGATAATGATATCTCATTTAATGAAAATGAGCTCTGGAATTGCCATAAATCCTTAATGTCAAATGCAATAAACCGTATATTTGCTGGACATTATTTGAAAGCCTTTTATGTAATTGCTTTAGTCATGTTAATAGCAAATGCCTCCAGACTTTTTGCCAATAGAAGTCAATAACAACAGGAGAAGTGACAGGGGTATATAAATTATAGTTTTTAATTCTGGTTCTTGATAATACACTCTCCAAAAATCAATGAAGATTGTAGCAGTTCAGTTTCCAGTGATTAAGTAACTATTTAAATAAGGTTACTTGTGGTAATTAGGTAAAAATCCCCAAATCCAAAAACACATGGAAATTTGGGGCACCAACATAGCTTTAGACATCTATCAGTGGGTGTGATAACATGACATCCATTTTCTTAAGTTGTTTTATTAGCTTTACCTACTTGTAATACTTAATATTTAATGGCAACGGAGCATCGCCAACAATTAGTTCCTGGAAAGTGACCAATCTGCCCACATTAAATTTATATTTGGCCAGCAGTGTTTTGAAGGCCAGGGAAGTAACAAAAAGGATTAAGAAAGTGAAATTGCTGTTACAAGGTATTACAGGACCATCAGCACAGAGTGGTCAGAAGACTTGAGTCACCTGAATGCAATCTCAAACTGTGCAGGAAAACTAGCACCTGCTGAGAAAGCCCCGTAACATACGTGTCTGAGCTTGAAAAGTCAGAAATGAGTTTTCCTTTTTGATCAAAGAAAACAGAGAGGAAATGGCTGCGTTTTATGAATATATCATAGGGCTAACAAACAATGATGGTAGCCAGAATCCAAATATCTAAACATCACGGAAAGCCAGTATACATGTATTTGCCTTCTCAGCCACAGACTCAGACTATGTGTGTGGATTTAAATTAATAAAAAGGTATATGTGTTATTTAAGGCTCAGGTCATAGATATAAGTTTGATTTCTATCTCTGCCATTTGCAAACTGTTAGAAATTAATCTTTCAAGACTGATAAATACGAGAATAGATTTTTTTTAAGTTTTATTTAAATTCCAGTTAACACACTGTGCAATATTAGTTTCAGGTGTACAATATAGTGATTCAACACTTCAATACAACCCCCGGTGCTCATCACAACAAGTGCATCCCTTAATCCCCATCACCTATTTCACCCGTCCCCCCACCCACTTCTCCTCTGATGATCAACAGTTTGGAGAACAACAGTTGCATCAAATTTATCAGTTGTTGTAAGAGGTCAAATAGTGTACAGTAAAAATATCACTGATTCTGGAACTTCTAAATAATTATTAATTACCATTCATGGTACTATAGTCAGTTGTACCCATGGTTTCCAGAATGAGCAAAAACAAACAAGATCCCAATTCAATTTTAATTCTACATGAATAGTGAATAATTTCTTAGCATAAGTATATTCCATGCAATATTTGGGACATACTTATTCTAAAAAACTATTCATTGTGTATCTGAAATTAAAATGTATCTGGGTATCCTATACTTGACCTGGCAACCCTATGCGGTCAAGAAAATTCATTAATCGATTACTTAGTCAAAAGCCTACTGGTAAATAAAAGAGATCTGAGTCAGTCAAACAAAATGTGCATGTTGAAATTCCTGCTTGTTATTTAAAGAAATATTCCCTAAATCCTTATTCAGAGTCTATGCCCCTTAACTTTAAAACAAAAAAGCTTATAATCTAATTAAGAGATGTTCGTCTTGGGGAGGTACACCTATAAAAAGATCCAAGGATCCATGGGGAAAAGCCCCAGGCCTTCTAAAGGAACATGAACACATTCCAAGCCAGGCCTGTCTTCTCTGAGCCCCTGTGCTTTATCTTCTGCTCAGCTCCTGTCAGCTTGTGACCCCAGACTGAGCCATGGACTTTGGCTCTCCCATTGGTATCTCTTGGGCTACCCTAGTATCTGGCCCCAGTCACGTCTCTGATTCTGTTTCAACTACGTGGACTGTGCTTTGGAATGTTGTCCATGTTTTCTCAGCATTTCCACCCCGGCTTTGTTCCTGGCTTGACTCTGCACCCTCATGTCAGTGCCAATATCTTGCACAAGTCCATTTTGCTATGTTACCAATACAGGAACTGCTTTCAAAGCCCAAACAGATTAGACCCTACAAATTAGTGAAAGAGCCAGATATAACAGGAACACTGATAGCAGTGAGAAATTATGGTTAGCCACCTGACAGCAGTGATATGCTGTAATAATAGTGTGCCATTGGTTGAGAACTTACTGCCCGCCAGTCACCATGTTAGACCCTTAGCTACTTTGTCTCCTTTTATCTTCTCCAGAGTAGACAATGCCACACCCATTTTACAGATGAAAAGGAGATCACACTGCTAGTGTCTGTCAGAGCAGAGCTGGAACTCAATATACCTACCTCTGTAAACCATATGCTTTTGACCACAAAAGGCTACCTACTCAGTGAAAGAGGACAGAAAAGAGAAGAAAATTAAGTGTCATGAACCCCCAAAACACTGTAGTCTTGGACCACTGAATATAGATGTACATGATGACCCTTTGTAACTTTATTCAGTGGCTCAACACTACAATACTACAATGCATATGTTATCTATGTTATTGTAGGACTGTATTCTTGGGTCCAGATGGTCTTACTCTGGCATGATGCAGGTGAATTCAATGTTTAAGTTTAGAAGGCAGAGTCATCACAAAAATTTAAATTATTCTGAGGGACAGTACAGTGAGGAGATTGAAAAAGTTTGGGGTAAGGTGGTCAGAGGACCTGGATTTCAATCCTGGCTTCACTACTCCCTACTAGTTCTGAGAACCTGACCAAGTTTTTTGACTTCTTTAGGCCTCAGGTTCTTTTGTAAAATGATGGTGATAGTACCTACTTCATGGGTTGTGAGTGAGAATTAAATGAGAGAGCAGGAGGTGTGTTCAGCTCAGTGGCAGACATAATAATCTCTGAAAAATGTTAGCTTAAAAAAAACATGAGGGGGGCTCCTGGGTGGCTCAGTCGGTTAAGCGTCCGACTTTGACTCAGGTCATGATCTTGCGGTCCGTGAGTTGGAGCCCCGCATCGGGCTCTGGGCTGATGGCCCAGAGCCTGGAGCCTGCTTCAGATTCTGTGTCTTCCTTTCTTTCTGCCCCTCCCCCATTCAAGCTCTGTCTCTGTCTCAAAAATAAATAAACGTTAAAAAAAAAACACAAGGAAATATGTGGCATATTTTAAGCTTTGTTCAAAACAGAAGAGAAGAGAAGAAAAGAAAAGAAAAGAAAAGAAAAGAAAAGAAAAGAAAAGAAAAGAAAAAAGAAGGAGGGAGGAAGGGAAGGAAGGAGAGAGAAAGAAAGGAAGGGAAGGAGGGAGGAAGGGAGGAAGGAAGAAAGAAAAGAAACAAAAGAAAAAAACAGGAAAGGAAAGGAAAGGAAAGGAAAGGAAAGGAAAAGGAAAAGGAAGAAAGAAAGGCTGTTTTTAGAAAGACCCAACCTTTAGCTAACTAGATTTTTATTCTGAATGATCTATATGCTAAGAGTCCCTGATAGCAAAGCTCTCTCTCTCTCTCTCTCTCTCTCTCTCTCTCTCTCTCTGTGTGTGTGTGTGTGTGTGTGTGTGTGTGTGTGTGTGTGTTTGTATACACATATAGAGAACTATTGAAAACTCCAATCTTTCAGAGTGTCTGGTGGCTCAGTTAGTTAAGTGTCCAACTTTGGCTCAGGTCATGATCTCACGATTCGAGAGTTCAAGCCCCGTGTTGGGCTCTGTGCTGACAGCTCAGAGCCTGGAGCCTGCTTCAGATTCTGTGTCTCCCTCTCTCTCTGCCCTTCCCCCACTCATGCTCTCTCTCTCTCTCTCTCTCTCTCCCTCTCTCTCTCTCTCTCTGTCTCTCTCTGTCTCTCAAAAATAAATAAACATTAAAAAATAAAAAAAGAAAGAGAAGGCCAGTCTTTCTTCAACTAATGTAAGATCCTAAAGAATCCTTATAGCCCTATGAGACTGGTCTTTTTAGAACCTGAGGAACTACAGTCTAATTGTGGACACCCAGGCCTTGTATCAGCACTATATACTTCTATATACTCTACATACTCTCACTCTATATATCTGTATCTAGACTGTATCAGTATGGATATATAAATATGGATATAGATACCTATTCTCTCTGTGCTACACTTATACCTATTTACTATATACTTACTCTTCGGTTGAGCAGACACACAATCAAACAAGGGAAAAAACCTACTATAGCCAACAGTGTGATCTGGAAAGGAATTATGTCTAAAATATAATAATTAAGATATAACCACCTTGAACCTTAGAGTTGATGTCTTTTAAGTGACAAATGCCAACAAATTAAAAGTGGTGAAGAAAAGATAAATAGTTGTATCTGGAACATTCTCCTTTGTGTGCCATTTTGGGAGTCAGCCTGTGTGGATTTGTTAGAGATGCTGCGAGCATGTGGGATGACAGCTGTACTGGGCTGACCAGCAGTGGACGTGGAGACCAAAGATTTGGATTGTAATCTAGTTCCGCCATGCCTTACCAAGGCTCTTCAAATCTCAGAGATTCGGTTTCCTCATCCGTAAGATGTAAACGATGCCATCTACATCAGAGGACCCTTGTTATGTGTATAAAAGTTCTTAACACAATGTTTGGCACATTGTAGGCATGCTATTAAATGACATGACTGAAAAAGATACACTTCTACCTTTGCTATTCTAGAGTCAGTAAAAGCAGAATGACTGCCTTTCAAGGACTGGCCTAGTAGTTTCAATAAGGAATCAGAGAAACCTCTCCAAAAAGTTTGCGAATTTTCAACATAAGAGGAGATAAATACCATTTTAATATTTGGGAACTTATAGTTCCAAACTCTTTGACACCCTTCTGTAATTTAAACTAGTTGCTGAGTAAATTATCAAAGCATTAAGGTCATAGAAAATCTTTCTAGTACAATTTTTTGAAGTGTACATACAAATGAAGGTACTTGGCACCACTGGTCTGTACACTTAAAAATGGTTAAGATGACAGATTGTCTGTTTATATGTATTTTACCATGATTTAAAAAATGGGGGGAAAAGTGAGTGTAGGAATGATAGGCAAGCATAGGAAGGGCTACTGTTACTATACACCCGGGAAAAAAAAATTTTTTTCTTGTGTTTTTTTTTCTCTTGTTTAAGAAATTTAAATTGAAAGCCTTAAAAAAATCATAAGACTAAAAGTACTCATTATGGACTTTTTGATTTGAGTAATATCATTATGGGAAGGGTAGAGAGGGTCAGAGTACAGATAATTCTATGCATGGATGAATTCCAGAGCACCAGCCTAAAATATCACAGGATTAAAACTTCTGCAACAGAGTAGAACGCTGAAGTTCATTTGCCTAATGGCATTATTTCAACCTGGCTCAACTAGTCTTCTGAATGCCCCAACACTCCCTTTTATGTATTTTTTAGCAGTTGTACAGATATTACATGAAACTATGTAAGATTCCTTGAAAGTATATCTCATGCTTTAGTGATCCTCCATTAGTGATTTGGAAGTATATATGTATCCAATCCAATCAGGTTTAAAGATAAGCCACTGCAGTAAATTAAAATGTAGGAAAAAAAAAATCAGTGCAACCTTTGGTTTTGTATATTATGACACAGCTACTGTTTATACAGTTGACCCTGGCACAACATGGGCTTGAACTCTTCAGCTCTATTTCCAGGCAGATTTTTTACAGAACAGTATTATAAATGTATTTTCTCTTCCTTGTGGTTTTTTTATAAAATTTTCTTTTCTCTAGCTTACTTTACTGTAAGAATATAGTATATAATACATATAATATACAAAATACATGTTAATCAACAGTTTATGTTATCTGTAGGGCTTCCAGTCAACAGTAGGCTCTTAGTAGTTAAGTTTTTGGAAAGTCAAAAGTCATACATGGATTTTTGACTGCACGGGGTGTCAGCGCCCCTAACTCTCATGTTGTTCGAAGGTCAACTCTTAGGTATCTGTATACAATTCTCTACTGTGTCTTTTTAATTTAGTATAACATGATAATTTTCAATGCTATTTACAGACGTGTCATAATTATCACTTTGAAGAGTTTCATGTGTTTCCTTTGCTGATAGATTATGATTTGCATAACTATTCTCCTATAGTTGGATATTTGCATACTTTCCCATCTGAAACTGCTAATTAAAAAATGCTGCAAGGCATAGCGTAGTCAGTAAGCATCTGACTTTTGATCTCAGCTCAGGTCATGACACCAAGTTTGCCAGTTTGAGCCCTACGTTGGGCTCTGCATTGGTGGTGCAGAATCTGCTTGGGATTCAGGCTCTCCTCTCTGCCCCTGCCCAACTTATTCTCTCTCTCTCTCCCTCTCTCTCTGTCTCTCTGTCTCTCAAAATATATAAATAAAACTTTTAAAAATGCTGCCAAAAATGCAATAAATATTTATCTATATATTTTTAGTTTTTTTTTGTTGTTGTTGTTTTAATTCCATGGGACAAAGGATCTTAATCAAAGTATTTGTCTATGTTATCCATATTCTCAAACTGTCTTCCAAAATGACATCAATTATATTCTGCCATGAAATATTAGAGTTGTTATTGTTTTAATTTATTTTCTTGACTTAAATAAATACTGCTTTGCCCTTTTAATTTGCTTTTCTTTGCTAAATACATTGAGTTAAAATCCAACTTAGGTTATAAATTGTAAGAGACAAAACGCAGACATACTCTCTTACAATAGTTGATAAGCAAGAAACAAGTGATTCACTTATCTTTACATATTCTTCTGGGGTTTAAATATATTTGTTCACTTCCCAGGCTTAATTTTTTTTTTTAAATTCTGTTTTATATCTTTCATAGGATACTTATGTACCTAATAGGAGCTTAGGTATATTATTGACAGTAACAAAATTCATTAGGTATAATGAGAAATAGACATTACTTGTATGTTATTTATTTAAAACTGAATAGAGATTTAAATTTATATATGAGACACTGATTCTTAAACATTTTTGCATGACAGAGAACTTTAGGAATCTGGCAAAAGCTGTATATCTTTTTCTCTACAAAATTTGACCAACTGTAGGAGACTGACAATTTCCATGAAGTGTATCTATGAACCCAGAGTAAAAGCCTGTTATCCCCCCAATATAGTATGTTCACCCTTAATGAAACTTTTCATTTTACCTCTGTGACTATATGACTGCCCAGAATGAGACTACATTTCCCAGCTTAAAGCACAGTGTAGCATATGACTTAATGCTGGCCAGTGGGATGTAAACAAATATGATGGCCATCTTCTGTAAAGTGAGTGGGCACGCCTTTCTTCCCTCCTCTTCCATTCTGCTGTCTGTAATAAAAGTCTGATGACTGGAGTTCAAGGAGCCTCCTGCGCCCATGAGTTGGTAGCCATCTATAGAGGGTGGCAGATCAACGATGTAAAAGAAGCCATAGTTCCTGATGATGGTGGAGCCATTCTACAAGCCCCACACTGTTATCCCTGTACCTCATTTTATGTGAATGAGATAAAGTTCTATTTTGTTTAAGCCACTGTTAATTTGGATTTTCTGACACTCACAGTTAAATGTAGCCCTAATTAATACAGAGACACACTTACAAGTTTACAATGAATAAATGGAAGAGTAATTCTTTAAATTTAATTTCCTGGGCCATTTAAGCTTCCAAAAGATGTCATCTTGCCATTTTAATCTGCCAAGTGTAACAATAAACCTTGGGCATCTCAAAATGTTCTCTAAAGGTAATCTGGAGCTGCCAATCCCGTTTAAAAACTAATTATAACAATTTTGACTACATTTCTGTTTAGAGACACTGGTAAGCATGAGGTTACTTAATTAGTAGATTGAACCATTTTAAATTGCCTATATTTAACCATGTTTCCTACAAAAAATTGCAATTTAATACATAACCTGGCCTATATAAAATGTGAAAGATGTTTTGCAAACACCGTAGCTTCTATGTTAGTAGTCACAAGCATCATTTCCTCCACGAGGACCAAATGAATAAAAAAATGAAAATATTCAGTTTATGTTTTAAAAATTAGTCTTATGTGCATGCATTTTTTTTAAATAAGGGAAATGAGATCTTTGTGACCACACCTACTTCTGTTACTTAAGCGTTTTATAACTTTGCACTAAAATTTCAAAAACTGCATAAGCCACCTTCACCACAACATTTGATTACACATTTGTGAGTTTTAAGCACATTTGGTGTAAGATTTGGAGTACCAAATACTAAGGAGTATTTTTAGGCTGGAGAGAAAAATGGATGGACTTGAGTCCCACCATAGACCAATAACAAAAAACACAGCCAGGTAAGAAGGTCTCTAGGTTCTGGAGAAGCAACAGTAGGGACTCTGTCATTTCAAGCTGGGTCTGGAAGGACCTCAGTGGAAGGCAGGGGGGCTGTTGTAACACACCACATGAGTAAGTGACATCTATTTGCTTTTCCTCACTGATTGCATAACACATATTCTTCCTACAACATTTCCTTAAGGGAAAGAGGGTAGGAGCTTTAATCCTTCATCACAGTTTTATGTCTTTCTCACTTTTGTTTTTGTTAAATGTGAGTTTTTGGATGCCCAAGAATGTAGCTTATAAGATGTCAAATTTATTCAGAGGTTTCCCTTTGGTTTTAAATGCAGTCGCTTAATTAATTAAAGCTCTGACTACATTTTTACACAAAACATTCGATTCGCAGTTTAGCAAATTTTAACAATTTTAAGGGGCCTTTAAACAATGCTTATGTTCCATTAAAACATAATTAACTAAACATCTTCAAGTCTGTGAAGAGGAGCAGAATCCAGCACCCTAAAGTATGCCTCTTTGGCATAACGATTATTTTAAGCTGGTTGTTTTTTGGAAACAACATTACATTACACAGTGTTGATAAGAGACATTTACATTTAAAAGGGAAATCTCCATTTGTAATGGCATCTTCCTCTTCATACCTCAAAAGAAGAATGATTCTCCAAAAACTCTTACCAATGTAGAAGGCATTAAGGCTTAAATCTGCATAACAACCTTATGGTTGTTTATTGTGTTTTTCTGATTAACCTCCCATAACTGGCCTCCTCCACCCACCCACCTCCAACATCTTTGGTCTTCAACTGAAGATTATATCTAAGGTTGGAGCTTGGGTCATTTCAAGTAGTTAATTACTTTTCTGGTGTATCTCCCATGTAAACAGGAGACATACATACTATAACATTTTTCCTTGTGTTTCTCCTGTTAATCTGTCTTTTTATTAAAGGGTCTCTGCCAAGAACCTAGGAGGGTAGAAGGAAAATTATTTTTCCTCCCTCACATCTGTATCTATCAATTAATTGCATTCTACTTCTTCTTTTAAGTGCTTCATTTATCTGACTGATGAACCTCCTCAGGTACTTAAGTACATTTTGTAAAGCTAATGAGAAAACTTTCAAATGTGTTTCATTATATGCATTATGTTTTAAAAATATTTGATCTTAATGAACTTGTGTATTCTTTTCGTATACCTCTCTTCTCTTAGTTCCAATGGCTTTCACAGATTTCCTGACAAGCAGTTATCTACTTTCTATGCTATCCTGAGCATTAAAAGAGTTAATATATGTAAAGTCCTTACATCAGTGCGCACTCCAGAGGAAGCTCTATATTATCTCAAACGCTTTATCTGATTAATCAGCCACAAATTCCAGTGTCATTCTCCTGCCAACAATTTGTCCCACAGTGGTCATAGGTGTGGTTCCTATCATGGTTCCAAATGCTAAGTCCCTGGCAGCAGCCTAAGAATCAGTCAGCCTTAGATAAGCTTCTAAGATTTCACAGGCCCAGAGAGATGGGACTATGCAGAGTGCGGGCTGTTTTCTCTGTGCACGGGGAGGGATGAATGAGGAAGACTTTATTCATCTACTTTAATTTTTGTTTCATTTTGCTGAAATTGGATCCCAGGCTATATAGATTGCTAAACCAGGTAGTCCCTAATTTTCTCATCAAAACCCATAAGGAGTTTGAAGCACTTCTCCCTTTTGTATTCTGAACACATACCAGTGCCAAAGAAAAAAAACAGTTATTTCATTTTTGGAGATGAGAAAGGACTTAATGGACACAGTTTGTTAGGGGATCAAATCCTAATGAGAAGAGAATAAAAAGTACATATATAATAGGAAATTAGGCAGATAGGATAAAATAGGCAGAGAGGGAAGGATTAGGACTGAGGTCCCTGGGTGGAGAAAAACACATATTTTGGAACAATGCTGGGAGTGTCTGACCACAGCACACCCCCTCAGGCTTAAGGTTCCTCTTAAGAATGTGACAGAGGCCACTTACTCCCCCTCAGATTTCCCTCAGGAATTTGAAGAAAGACCTAAATGTGGCCACAGACCATCCCTCATACCATGGAAATGAAACAACCAGAAATGGACAACCCAACACCCAGAGTTATCCAGCCCATAAGGGTAGAACCTGAGAAGGAACAAGGGGGAAGTGAGGAAGGTGTGGGCGTGACCAGAACCTTATAAAACAAGGACCCCTGCCTATAGTTGTCTGGCATTCACTTTTGAATGTCTCCTCTCTGTAAAGAGAGACTTCCTACTACTCTTCCTTTCTAATCTTATATTCTAATAAACTTTTGCCTGCTGCTCATTTTGTGTCTCATTCTTTGAAGTGGTGAGACAATGAATCCCAGGTATTGAAGTAAAAAAAAAAAATCCTGCAACACATAGGGACAAGTGCTCTCTTGGTCTCCCTTCAGGCATTATTTTTTCTCTCCCATGGCAGTATTTTTTTCTCTCCTGGGGTCACCTCCACTAATCTTTATAAAGTTTAGCAGTCAGGTACTGCAATAGGAAGGTGAAAAGAGTATAGACTAGGAGGAGAGAGTTTTGGCCTGCTCTACCACAGTGGTTATCAAAAGCAACTACCTATCAGAATCAGGGAGCTTTTTAAAAAAACAGATTCCCAAGCCCTTCCTTTGATGTACGGAAGTGAAATCTTCTAGACTATCTGTGGTAGTGCTCAGGGGATTGTTATCTAGCCAGTTGGGTACTAGATCACAGCTTTGGTCTGACCACCACAACCAGAAGACCAGGGTGGGATTTGGTACCAATTTAGTAATTTGGTACTCTTAGTAACAAGAGTATTTCTTTCAGGGGCTCATCAGTTCAGGTGCAAATACAACTTAAGGAAGCCACAGTCACAGGATAGAGCTGATCTGAACTTGAAGTTTTAATTTCCAGACATGTCAATCTCTTCTACTGAGATTAGATGAAGAGAAAGACAACTGTGAACTGTGCTCTTTGAAAACTGAAAATTATAGCCAAGTATGCAGATTTTACTATGTTTAAATCATTTATCAATAATAACATTATGGTAGCTACCATTTATTACATGCATTCTGTGTGCTGTGTACTGTGCAAAATTCTATTCACGGTTCATCTCATATAATCTTCATAACCACCTCTTGAAATAGGTAATTACACCCATCTTATAGGCAATAAAATAAAAAATTTTAAAGAGATACAATAACTTGCTCAAGACTACAGGGCTCAGGAGAATACTCAAGTTCATCTGCTACCAAAGACTGTGCTATTAATTACTTCATGGAACTACCTCTATATTTTTTCTAGATGATGTAAATTATCAAGGTATCCAGATATTTTTAAATACTTGACTCTTCAGTTATTTCATCTATCATGGTGACAAATGATATACATACATAGTCGCATGTAGTTAATTAAAGGGGTCATAATTACAGTAAGTTGAAAGCCCTTACATATTTTTATTTTATTTTCAAATTTAATTGGAAAGCAGCATGCAGAAATAGTAATGGAATTAGAATTTAAACTTAGACTGTATTTCTTTATAGAGAAAGTTATATCCCTAATTCAAAGTATCCCTAGACATCAGTAAGAAAAACGTAACAAATCTGTAGAACATTGGACAAAGCATACAATCTTCTGTCAATCACAGAAGAAAAAATAAAAACATTGACCAAATCTATATTGAGGATGATTGATCTTATTAAATTGTATATGATTTAAGTGCCTACTATAATAAAATATTTAAACATAGGTTTATCCATGCTCTGTAACACTGTATAATCCTTTAAATGAAGGGCATAGAGAGTCATCAAAGTTGTGAAGGTTTGGAAGAATATCCACCAGACTGGTTTCCTCCAGAAACACACTAGATCTAAGATCTAACCTAAACACATTAGATCTAAGTTGGCATCATGGGCAGAGTGGGGTAAGGGAATGTGCATTCTGGTCAAAGGATGTACTTTTGCTTTTTACTGTATACACTTCTGTAATGCTTCACTTTTTTTTTAATACCTAGACTGTATTGCTCTTGAATTACAAAAATAAATAAATAAATATTAAAAAATAGATTTGAATAAGAAGAAAATAAGGAGTGAAACATTAGATTGAGTTCCCAACTATATCATGAGGGACTAAACACATGAGAGGGGAAGTAGAAAGGGGCACAAAAATTAAAAATGAAATAGAATCATTTTAGAAACATTTACAATACTATCCATACTAATTACTTTGAAATCTTCCTTTAACAGAAAGTTCACATATTTGAACCTTCACATATGTTATAACAATATATATGTATAATATAGATAGATACCATTTTACAGTTCACAAAATACTCTCACATAGTGTAGTGAACTGAATGGTCCTCCCAAAATATATGTCCATGTCCTAGTTCTTGGAACCTGTTAATGTTATGTAAAAAGAGTCTTTGTAGATGTAATTAAATTAAGGTTCTTGAGGATATCATCCTGGAATATTCAGGTGATTGCAAAATCCAATGACAAATGTCCTTATAAGAGAAAGGCAGAAGGAGATTTGAGACAAACAGAAGAGGACACAATGTGACCACAGAGGTAAAGAGTGGAGTGATACAGCCCCAAATCAGGAATGCCAACAGGCCTCAGACACTAGAACAGACAAGGAATGGATTCTCCCCTAGAGTCCTCCAGAGGGAGTGCAGCCCCACCAACAGCTCGATTTAAGGCTTCTCATCTCCAGAAATGTGAGACAATACATTTTTGTTGTTTTAAGCCACCCAGTTGGTGGCCATTTGTTATCACTTTGTTTTTGTTTTTTCTAATAACGCTTTAAGGCAGCTAGAGTCAAATGTTATTTTCTAACCTTTCTCAAACATTCCCCCAAATAGGAGGAAACAGTTCCCAAGTCATGCTGTGAGGCCATTATCATCCCAATACAAAACCACACAAAGACATTATAAGAAAACTAGAGACCGATATAAGTTATGAATGTAAATACAAAAGCCTCAACAAAACACATGACCCAGTGGGATTTATTCCAGGAATACAAGGTTGGTTCAACATAGGAAAATCAGTTACTGTAATATACCATATTAATAGAATGAAAGAAAAAAAAACCCACATCATCTCAATAGACACAGAAAAAGTATTAGACAAAATCCCACACTCTCTCATGATATAAGCCCTCAATAAACTAGGAATAGAAAGGAACCTCAATTTGACAAAGGCCATATGTGAAAAATCCACATCTAATATTACATTTAATGATGAAAAACTGAAGGCCTTCCCTCCCTAAAATCCAACACAAGATGAGATGTCTGTTTTCATCATTTTTATTCAACATCATGCTGGAAGTTCTAGGTAGGGCAATTAGACAAGAAAATAAAATAAAATACATCCAGATTAAAATGAAAGAAGTAAAAGTTCTATTTGCAGATGACATCGTCTTATATATAGAAAATTCTAAGGAATTTACAAAAGAAAATGTTGGAGTTAATCATCAGGTTCACCAAGTTTGTAGGTTATATATCAATATAGAAACATTTGTTGCATTTCTATATACTGATAGAAATTATCCAAAAATGAAATTAATAAATCCATTTCAATTGCAAGCCTCAAAAATAATAAAATACCTAGGAATAAATTAACCAATAAAGTGCAAGATTTGTACACTAAGAGCTATAAAATATTGTTGAAAAAAATTTCAGAAGACCTGAATAAATAGAAATATACTCCATGCATATAGATTGGAAGATGATGTTGTTATGATAGAAATACTTTCTAAATTGACCTACAGATTCAAGGCAATTCTTATAAAAATTCTGTTTTTGCACAAATTGCCAAGCTGATCCTAAAATTTATAAGGAAATACAAGGGTCTCAATATAGTCAAAACAATCTTAAGAAAGAACAAAACTGGAGAATTCATACTTTACAATATCAAAACTTACTATAAAGCTACAGTAATCAATACAGTGAGGTACTGGCATAAAGATAGACTATAGATCAATAAAATAGAAAGAGTCCAGAAATAAACTCTTAGTATCTATAGTCGATAGATTTTCAATAAGGATGCCAAGATAATTTAATGGGAGAAAGTATAGTATTTTCAACATATGTTGTTGAGACCACTGGATAGCCACAGGCAAAAGAATGAATTTTGACACCCTAAACTCACACTATATACAAAAATTGACTCAAAATGAATTAAAGATGTAAATGTAAGAAATAAAACTTTTAGAAAAAAGCATTGCAGGGGCGCCTGGGTGGCACAGTCGGTTAAGCGTCCGACTTCAGCCAGGTCACGATCTTGTGGTCTGTGAGTTCGAGCCCCGCGTCGGGCTCTGGGCTGATGGCTCAGAGCCTGGAGCCTGTTTCCGATTCTGTGTCTCCCTCTCTCTCTGCCCCTCCCCCGTTCATGCTCTGTCTCTCTCTGTCCCAAGGATAAATAAACGTTGAAAAAAAAAATTAAAAAAAAAAGAAAAAAGCATTGCAGAAATGCTTTATGATACTGGATTAGAGAATGGTTTCTTAGATATGACATCCAAACAACAAAGAAAAAACAGATACATCAGACTTTACAAAAATTAATAAGTTTTGTACATAAAAGGACACTATCAAAAGGTGAAAAGATAATCCAATAAGAAATTATTGCAAATCTGAATAAGGATTTAATATCCAGAATATATAAATACTTATACAACTCAACAATAAAAAGACAACCCAATTTAAAAATGGGCAAAGGATTTAAAAAGACATTTCTCAGGGCATCTGCATGGCTTAGTCAGTTGGGCATCTGATTCTTGATTTTGGCTCAGGTCATGATTCCAAGGTCATGGGATCAAGCCCCATGTCAGACTCTGAGCTGAACATGGAGCCTGTTTTAGATTCTGTCTCCCTCCCTCTCTGCCCCTCTTCCCCACTTGCATGTGCTATCTCTCTCTAACATAAAATAAAATAAAATAAAATAAAATAAAATAAAATAAAATAAATAAAAAAGGGGCACCTGGGTGGCTCAGTTGGTTAAGCGTCCAACTTCAGCTCAGGTCATAATCTCACAGTTCATGAGTTCGAGCCCTTCATCAGGCTCTGTGCTGAGAGCTCAGAGCCTGGAGCCTGCTTCAGATTCTGTATCTCCCTCTCTGCCCCTTCCCACTCATGCTCTGTCTCTCTGTCTTAAAAATAAATAAAATATTAAAAAATAAATAAACAAATAATAAAATAATAATATAATATAATATAATATAATATAATATAATATAATATAATATACAAATAAAAAATAAAAAGACATTTCTCCTATGAAGATGGACAAATAACTAAGAAGTACAAGAAAAGATGCTGAAGATCATTAAGTAATTAGAGAAATGCAAACACAAATCACAATGAGATACCATGTCACACACACTTGAATAACAACAACAACAACAACAAATAATAATAACAGTATTAGAAAATAATAAGTATTGGTGAAGATGTGGAGAAATGTATACATTGCTGATGGGAACATAAATTAGTATAACCATTGTGGAAAAAACTTGACAGCTCCTCAAAAATTTAAACAGAAAGTTACCATTCCTACTATATACCCAAGAGAACTGAAAACATATTTTCAAAGAAAAACTTCCTGTACATGTATATTCATGGCAGCATTATTCCCAACAGCCAAAAAATAGAAACAACCCAAATGTCCATTAACTGATGAATGGATAAACAAATGTGGTATATTCATATAACAGAATATTATTCAAAGGAATGAAGTGCTGATACATATGACATGGATGAACTTTGAAAACATTATGCAAAGTGAAAGAAACCAGACACAAAAGGCCACATATTGTATGACTCCATTTATGTGAAATTTCCAGAATAGGCAAATCCGTAGAGATATAAAGTAGATGAATGGTTGCCACAGGCTAGTGTGGAAGGAGAAAAGGGAAAAACTGCTGCTAACAAGTATGGAGTTTCTTCTACAGTGATGGAAATGTTCAGGAATTAGATATTGGTGATGGTTGTACAACTTTTTGAATATACTAAAATCACTGAAATGTACATTTTAAGATGGTGAGTTTTAGAATATGTGAATTGTATCTCAATAAATCATCTCAACAAGTAAAAAAATAAATAAAAGCTAAGTCTTCATTCCATTACTACGACTGCATGAAGAAATTACTTCAGGGGCACCTGGGTGGCTCAGTCAGTTAGGCTTCTGACTCTTGATTTTGGCTCAGGTCATGATCTCACAGTCTTGGGATCAAGCCTCACGTCGGGGTCAGGCTCTGCGCTGAGCATGGAGTCTGCTTGGGATTCTCTCTCTATACCCCTCCCCTGCTCCTGCTCTCTCAAATAAATAAATAAATAAATAAATAAATAAATAATAAACTTAAAAAGAAAAGAAATTACCCCAAAACGTGGTGGTAAAAAACAATAATTTAATACGGTCATGGAATTCAAACAGGCTAGGGCAAGATGGCTTTTCTCTGCTCTGTGACATCTGAGATCTCAGTTGGAAGGCTCCAAGGGGCTAAAATCATCTGTGGACACCTTTGGTCACATGTCTGGTAGTGGATATTTGGCTGTGAGCTGAGACCTTTGCTGAAAGTCTTGACCAGAACACTTTCTCATGGCCTGGCCACATAGTCTGGGCTTTCTCACAGCATGGTGGCCAAGTTCCAAGATCAAGTATCTTATAGAGAAGAGACAGCCAGGTGGAAGTGGTTTCACCTTTAATGACCTAGTCTTGCAGAAGACACTCAGTTACTTCTAGTGCTGCTATCCCTTAGAAGTGAGTCACTGAGGCTAGCCAATCCATATTCAGTGGTGGGAATACAGAACTCACCTCTCATTGGAGAAATGTTAATGTCATGCTGTTAAGCAAAACACAGGGATAGGATATTTTAAAAAATCAAATCTGCTACACTCTTTAATCACAATGTTCCCTGGAGGGAAAAAGTATAATCTATTCAATGTAAATTTTATAAAAGAGAAACTATGAGATTATATGTATAAGCCACTAGATTTAAAAAAAATGATATTAAACAATTTCTCCGACAACATTATAATGAATTAACAGGCATTTAAAAGTTGTATTTATTCTTAGGACTTTGTGTGTGTGTATTGGTAACATATTTAATCACTCACTCATTATTTGTTCACTAAACAGAAATTCATTATTGCCAAGTGTTCTTTTAGACTCTGGGATGCATGAGTGAGCAAGGAAAGACACATGTCACCTAGCCTTAGCAGAAAGAATAATTATAACGGAATCACATAAATGAGACAGAAGGGGAAATTCAGTGTTGTAGGAGCACAGCTTAGTCTCTGTTCAGACTACCCAGATGTCTGAATAGCCATGGAATGATTTGTGGGTTTTAGGCATTTACAATAAACAATAAACAACATGTTAGTTTCTAGAAAGGAAATAGAAGATGACGAAAGAAGATAGATATCAGAGGAAAACTTAGGCAATTTAAATAACTAACAAGAAAGTAACACAGGATGATTCAGTGACAGAACTTACATTCCCTTATTTCCTCAACCTCCTTGCCTACTGTCCAATCTCCAAAACTACCACCACTGGAGTAACCTGGTGGGATAGAGTCAGGAGATTAGATAATTATGCAACAAGTTTCAGCAACTTTTTAAATCCTAAGGACCCTGGACATATTGGGCTTTTGTTTTTAATTTTTTTCACATCACTATGCCCATGTCCATAGAGTTAACATTTTTATTAAATTTGTCACCCTTCATTGTGTCTAATCAAAGTACAGAAATCGCTGCTTAATCTTAGCCAGCCCGTTCCAGAATCTTATATATTCTGCAGTCACACTGATATTAAGCTGGCATTTTCTGTAGAACACTGAATGGAACTAGGTTTTTTCTTCCCCAGGCCTTCACTATTTGAGATAATATAACATGCAAGTCATGACAATGTAATTATAGTTTTAAGCGGCTGAAATTGGATCCATCTTTCAAGTTATATAAAAGCAACAGGGTGCTAATCAATTCACCCAGGGAACAGAACCAATAGCTCTAAGTTTTCCTGACCAAGATAGTTTGTCCCTGGAAAAGGAGCTTTTGCAGTCTTGTGAAATGCCAGCTGGGAATGAGTGCCTCCTGACATTTATTTTAACACAAGTGCATAAAATAATTGCAACCAAGCAGGCAGTTTAGTTTGATCTTGAAAACACAGAATTACGTGTGATTTCTGGCATACCTAAAATTCTTTGGAGTAAACAGTTACTTTTCAAAAATGAGAAAACTAGTGTAGACAAGGGCTTTCTGAAAACTCATCTGCTTAAAAGTTAAGTGTAAATTTATTCCTACTGTCTAGACTACAGTCTCACTCTCTCCTGCCCAATCCTCTCCACACCTTTCTGTCTCTCCAATCCCATGTGAGCTTTCAACACTGTGTATTGTCATCTTATGTATTTGTAGTTCAGTTCCAACATAAGCTCCTTGAGGACAGGGACTGGGTCCTCATGTCCTTGTATACTGCTCTCCGGCATTTGATGGGCCCCTGAAGAATGTTTCATGAAAGGAGGGGAAGGAGGAAAAGAAGGATGGGGGTAGGAAGGAAAGAAGAGAGGGAGGAAGAGGGGAAAGATTTTGAAGACCGAAGCCAAATAGGTTCTGAACATATTTTTATTTTTTTTAAGTTTATTTTCATTTTATTTTGAGAGTGACAGAGCAAGTGGGGGAGGGGCAGCGAGAGAAGGTGAGAGAATCCCAAGCAGGCTCTGCACTGCCAGAACAGGGAACTGTGAGATCATGACCTGAGCTGAAACCAAGTCTGACACTTAACCAACTGAGTCACCCAGGTGCCTCCTGGGTAAAAATTTTTAAATTTTTACTTTGGTTTGTTTAGATTCAGTGCTCTGACTTTAATGGGAACTAGGAAGACAGTCTCATTTTCTCTCACACATTTTTTTTCCCCTGAACTACATGCAAAAGTAACCTCTAATTTACAATGAATATGCAACCCCTTTAAGTCTTGTTGCCATTTGTTGGTGCTCTGGGAAGTAAGAACATGATTACATTTTGAGATTTTTTTTTTTCTTACAGATCCCTATCTTCTCTGTATTTCCTCTGGATTTGTTATATGGGGGAGTCAAATGTAATTAAGAAGAGGAAAGCACAAAAGCCTATATATTCTACAACAATCTTTCTCAGAACTCCAGTTAACATTTTAATTGTACCATCTTTATTTATTCACCATAAAAAAGAGGTACCTTAAAGGAATTCCTTTTTTTGTGAGTTTATATCACCATCACATTATCACAGAGAACTCAATAGTGTTACTGTGAAAGCAAGGGACATTACCATCTAGGGAATGTCTCTGCAATTGGAACTCACAGTAGTTAAAAAAAAAAGTGCTCATAATTGTCAGACTCAAACTCTGTTCCTAGAAATTGTATGATTTCTTTGTTAATCTCTACTTGCTAAAAGTAATAATGTCAATACAAATATTATGGCAGGTCTCCTAAACAGAATTTTTTCACACTAAAAGAAAAGCTTACATAATTATGCCTTCACATGAGGTCAACCTAGTATCATATACCTTGACACAGAAATCTGGAAATAAGGGAAGACTGTTCTTGCTTTTTTTTTTTTAATTAGAAGTATGGATAAATCACCTGAAATTCTATTTGAAAATTAAACCAAATTGTAATTTCCTCTATATTCTGGGGAGGAAAAATATCCTCAGATATTTATGTAAGAATAAGTGAAATCTTTTAATGTTTTAGACTTGCAGCCATTAGAGACATTTGAGAGGACTTCTGACAGTTGCCAACAGAACTGGAAAAACATACTAGTTCTGGTTACCAGTTTGCTGGTTTCAAAGGACCACTGCAAAACTGATCTGACAGTCCTCTGACTCAAGTGAAAAAGCCAATCTGCTACGAAGAGAGTGATTAAATGATGCCATTGATGATTTTACAATGTAGAGTGTATAACAACTTATTGGTGAAAGTGAATTTCCTTGTCATTATTCCCTGAGGTTGTTCCAAGGACACAATTTTAAAATCCACACCACTATGAGAAAAGTTATATATAATTATCTATAAAATACTTAGATTCTAGAAGAATCTATTCTGGTTAGTAAATAGAAGATCAAAGAGGTTTCAAATTTTTCATTTATAATTTGGTTATGAATAACCTAAGGGAAGACAGCCTATTAAGCTTCCCCAAACAGTATCATAATATATGATTTTTTAAATTAAGCTGTTGTTAAAATGTGGATAATATTAGTTGTTCTATTATACTGATGCCTATGAATTTGATTTCAAATCTTCTTAGGGAGATCTGACACATAATACTTTCTAAATCTTGCTATTCCATGAGTTGAATACAAAACAGAATTGAGCTCAAATATTTGATATGACTTTTACGGTAATAAATCTCATATTCTAAAGAAAGGCAAAACGATATCAATTGTCATAAGGAATAACAACCATCAAGAATCATACACTTAAAAATATGCCCAGGGAACCCCTGTGCCATTCTCAGGGATGAAGGCCTGAAACTGAAGAACATTCTTAATAAATAAGGAAAGACAGAAGATACCTACTAAACAAAATGCTTTTCTATTTTCACAATGTTTTGCAATGTTATTTAATTTTTTCTCTCTCCAAAAGTGTTCTAAACTTACTAAGGAAGGAGATTATGCTTTATACAGTTCAAGGCTATATGGTAAGAATTGTAGTAAGTACTCAACAAAGATTTGAAATTAGGGGCGCCTGGGTGACTCAGTTAACCGGTCCGACCTCAGCTCAGGTCATGATATCAGGTCAGGAGTTCAAGCCCTGCTCTGTGCTGACAGCTTGGAGCCTGGAGCCTGCTTCAGATTCTGTCTCCATCTCTCTCTCTGCCCCACCTGCTTGTTCTCTCTCTCTCTCTCAAAAAAAAAAAAAAAATATATATATATATATATATATATATGTCTATAAACATTAAAAAAATAATAAAATGTTCTTCAAAAAAAAAGATTTTAAATTAATTGCCAGGTACATTAAACAGGTTGAAAACATAAGATTCAAGTTATCTTAGTATCCTGATATGCTTTTATAACTAAAACCAGTGGATACTAATGTTATAATCTACATACATTTTTTTTTAATGTTCATTCTTTTTTGAGAGAGAGGGAAGGAGTGCACACATGCAGGCACAAGCACACGAGGGGCAGAGAGAGAGGGAGGGAGAATCCCAAGCAGGGTCTGCCCTGTCAGCACAAAGCCCAAGGCTGCGCTCCATCTCACGAAAGTGTGAGATCATGACCTGAGCCAAAGTCAAGACTCAGTCATTTAACTGACTGAGCCAACCAGGCTTCTCATAATCTACATACCTTACAGACAATTCTTTATAAATTTTACCAGGCAAATGTGATGGACCAGTTCGCAGTGGATATGTGGCTAAGGTCTTATTCAAGGACTCTTACTATGTGTTGTCCTAGAATTTTTAAATTTCATTTCTTTTTACATGACCAAATAAAGTAAGAACTGATTTGCAAAGCCATCATGAAAAAGGACATTGGGTCTTATCTTGAAATCATGCTCTTTTCATGGCTAATTCCCATCTTTCTGGAGAGTTGGTTCTTAGCCATCCAGACTTTCTACATTATAGCAGTTACAATCATGGCTGCTATCAGAGTAAGCATGGCTATTTATAATTATAAGCAAATTTAAATATCATATTTATTTGAATAATGACTCGGGAAAGAAACACTCTGGATGAAGAATTATTCAATTAATAATTAAAGTTTTAAGGATATAAAGAAAATCTCTCAGAGCATGAAAATATGAAGAGGCTCTTAGAACTGTAAAAGTTCCATTTTTCCTATATGGTCAAAGAAGTATGTGTTCTGATTGTAGTGCTTCCTAGCCAGGTGAGTAAGTATGACAAGTAGAATCAACTTGTCTCCACTAAAACATACTGCTTATGAATCAGCTGTGAGGAGGTACAGAGCCTCCACTGAGCTCAGAGAAACTAGCCTATACTATTAACATTCTGTATATAATACTAGAGCCCAGAAACCCTCACTAAATGGTCTGAAATCACATGCAGGGAAAGTGCTGGCACCTACAGGTCCTAAATCACATCTTGAATTATTACTAAATCCTGTTCCAGCCAGTTTCCTGTTTTCTTGTTACCATTCTTTAGTTTAGATTGGCTTTGAAATACTTCTCACGTTGCTTTCAGTGATTTATTGTCTATTACAATTAGATATAGTGATTAAAATGTTTTACATTTTTGTATTTTCTGCATACACAGATAACATCTAGACAGACTCCCTCTTCCCACACTCTATACTCGAAGTAAATGGGACAGAGCAGTCGCAAAGAATTCTTTTTTTTTTTCCTCAAGGTTCAGCTGACCACCACAATATCCCAGGAAGGAACAAATACTAGGGGTCAGTTTTCTTGGTTTTCCTCTTTCTTCAATAAGCAAACTGTCATTTGATAACATAACAAAAATTCTTATTGCAGAAGTATAGCTTAGTGCTACCAATGTTATCACATAAATGCCATGACAGAGGATGTAACATTAATTATCCTGCTAAGTAAAAGCCATGAATTTTAACTATACTTCCAATTATTTTCTGTTTTGAAAGGTCTATAAATTTCATGTATTGAGATATCAAGGAAAAGAAATTCAGTAAACATAAAGGTCTCCTGACTATCCTACTTTAGAAAGGCTTTGTTCAATATCATAAAGAAAAAATGTAACTTAAAACATTGTTAAACACTGAAACTTTTAAAAACTATATTTTTAAATGGTAGTTTTAGGGCTCACAGGTTTCTAAATAATGTAATTGTGTAGAATAATAAATGATGCAATTTAAAGCAAATTGTGACATCATTTTACATGTGCATACATTCTTCTGTAACTGAGCAAATGGATTAAATTAGTCTATGACTGTGATTAGTGGAATTAAGCTGTCTGAAAATGACACAGTAATTTAAATATTCACTTTATATAAGAAAAACTGCTTTGAGCTAGTCTTATGTATTCTATATAAGTTACATAAGATGTAATAACACAGAACTCTTTATTTTGAAACTTGAAATATATACAGAATTGGAGTTTTTCACGTATAAAGAAAACAATAAGATTAACTTTTGAACACGATTTGATTTAAAAATCATTTAAAAGGTTTTTCCTCTCTGTCTCTCTCTCTGTGTCAAAAATAAATAAACATTAAAAAAAATTTTTTTAAAGGGGCACCAACAGTCACTTGAACGTCTGACTTCGGCTCAGGTCATGATCTCACGGTCTGTGAGTTCGAGCCCCGCGTAGGGTTCTGTGCTGACAGCTCAGAGCCTGGAGCCTGCTTCAGATTCTGTCTCCCTCTCTCTCTGCCCCTCCCCCACTCATGCTCTGTCTCTCTCTGTCTCTCTGTCAAAAATAAATAAACATTAAAAAAGTTTTTCCTAAGTACGCAAGTACAAATGGAAAGCAACTTGGCAGATTAAAAAAGATTAAAAAAGCAAAACTTGAAATTATCTTATTACCTAATAAGAGGCAGGAAGAGTGGAGATAAATGAATATAATAGGTAAATCACAAAGCATGGATGGTAGATGACTGGTAATGAATGCTTGCTTGTGGTAGTTCCTCTCTTGCTATCTGCGTCTTAAGTGAATGTATTGATGATTCCTGATGCCCTTCTGACCCCTATCCGTTCCTCTAGTTTATACCTGATTCCTTAATTGAGCTGTGAGAGCCAGGCCCATAGTTCGTGTTTTATTATGTAAATGAAAAATAATCAGCAGAAACAATAAAAATTTAAATGCTCAATAAATACCTGTTGACTAAAATGAATTTATGAAGCTAGAGAAACAAAGTTCCCGGATACTCTGCAAAATAATCTCTTCCATGACCAAACAGCAGATCAGTTCATTGTATGAAAAGTCACTAGAGCAACTTAAAGAAAAAGTAGAAAGTTATTCAAGAATTGATTAAATTTAGTAGGATGGAAGTAGACCCATAAATTATTTGTTTTTCCAGCTAATAGCTTTTTTTTTTTTTTGAGAGAGAGAGAGAGAGAGAAAGAGACTGCTTGTGTGCCAGTGGGGTAGGGGTGGAGAGACAGAGAGAGAAAGACAGAGGATCCAAAGTAGGCTCTGAACTGCCAGCAGAGAGCCTGATGCGGGGCTCAAACTCACAGACTGCGAGATCATGACTTGAGCTGAGGTAGGACGCTTAACCAACTGAGCCACCCAGGTGCCCCCCAACTAATAGCTTTTTTTTTGTTAAAGCATCATATCAATCTCAGGTTTTGCTTATTATATTCAAGTTCCCCTTAGAAAAGAATTTGACTTGATAAACTTGAAGGAAAATATAGCCAGAAAACAATTTCTTCTTTTCTAAAATGGACTTTATGAATCTCTAAAGTGTTAGTTCTGTGTAAATAAGCAATGGGAAAAGGCCACTTATGACTCCTTTATTACTACTAGAACTTGGAGCTCTAGCAGGTCATTAAGCACAATAACTGTATTTGGCTTAAGTGTAAGTGATTTGCTTTCAGCTCTCAAATAGTCTGGCATCACTCTGTTCCTATCATTCAGACTGCACCCCTAAACACTCATAACACAATAAGATGCTTTTGATTGCTAAGGCAGAATCTTTGAATTTCTCATATCTTAATGAGTCCCTTTTTGCAGAAAATGTTCTTGCTAACACTCCTTTTAAAATTCTCAGGTGTCTTTATATATTGTACTTTAAATTTCGCCAACCACCTTTTCAAGAGTCTCTAACATCTGGCCCCTACCTAACTATCCAGGTGCATATCAAGCATCTCCAACACTATCCTACCTCAGTTTTCCTTCCAGCCATAGCAAACCACCTATAATGCGGCCAACATCTCCTACTCTCTCCCACCTCTAAGCATGTACATGTGCTGTTCCTTCTGTTTCAAACCCCCTTTCCTTCCTTCACTCATTAAATTCATTAAAACCCTTTGCCTTTCAAATATTAGATTAGACACATCCTTCTCCTCCACCAAATCTTCCATGACCAACAAGAGTGGATGAAACACCTATCAAGTGTTTATTATGCAATAAACCAACTGCCATTTTGCCTGTTTCTCCTCACTAGAATTGGAGTGTGTAATGTGTTATTTATTCCCAGCTGTCCCCATAACCTGATATTTTGCCCCATATATATGGTAGATACTCAGTAAATACATGCTGATGGATAAAAAATGGGTATCGCAAGAAAGACATGTTAGAAGATAATATTTTTAAAATACATTTACAAGCAGAATAGTGGCCTTCAGAAGAACCCTGGAACCTATTAATAGGTTACCTGGCAAAGGTCAACAAATTGCTAACCAGCTGACCTTAAATAAGGAGATTATTGTTCTGGAATATCTAGGTGAGTTCACTATAGTAACAGAAGTCCTTAAAAGTGGAAGAGGGCAGCAGATCACAGTGATGGGATGTGAAAAGGACTCAACCTACCATTGTTGTCTTTGAAGACAGAAGAATGGGGCCACAAGTCAAGGAATGGGGGAAGCCTCCTGTAGCTGGAAAAGACATAGAAAGGCTTTTCACTTCTAGTCTCCAGAAAGCAATGGAAGCCTACCAACATCTTGACTTTAGACCAGTGAGATCTGGTCAGACTTCTGACCTATAGATCTTTAAGGTAATAATTCCTATTGTTTTAAGCCACTAGTTTGTGGTGATTTATTTTATGGCAGCAAATAGGAAACTAACACATTGACCTTGGGGTAGAGTAAAATTTCTTGACATAAAAAATGATAACCAAGGACACCCTGGGTGTCTCAGTCAGTTAAGCATCTGACTCTTGGTTTCAGCTCAGGTTATGACCTTATGGTTCATGAGGTAGGCCCCTCATCTGGCTCTGCACTGCTAGGGTGGAGTCTGCTTGGTATATTCTCTCTCTCCCTCTCTCTCTGACCAAAAAGACAAAGAAAATTTCAGGAAAAAAAAAAATTCATCACCCAGGTGATGTTCACTTTCAGGCTATATATATTAGCTTGCTTAAGTCTCTACCTGACCAGAAAGAGAGAAGCACATTACATCAAACTACTTGCAAAGTTAAGTTTTGCTTTGTAGCTCATTTTGATAGACCTTGTTTAAGCAAACATTTTAATGTATGCTTACATTAGAAATGTTCTCTCTGAGATTTTATAGATACATACTTTTCTTTTTGCAAAAAGTTTGCCATATTTTTTTGAAGAGATTTATACAAACTAGTTTTTTTTTATACCAGCACAAAAATTTTCTGAAATAAGGAAGGATTTGTCACTATTATCAGTACCATTTTCATTACATTGGTGCCAAAAAAAAAAAAGTGTAATGCCACAATAACTGGATCCTGTGAGCAAGGGTAGCAATTCATACCAAATACTTATATTCCAAGGACATGGTAGGTGTTGAAATTAACCTCAACCAGACATCTTCTCTTTCATCCCTTCACTCTTTTTTTTCCACTCATTTAACAAATATTTATTGAGTACCCACTATATGCAGGCACTGGAGAAACGGCAGTGAACAAAGTGTACAAAAACTGAGACCAAAGTACCTGCCCTCAGTGGAGCATAGTCTAGTGGGAGCTGGAGAATGGAATATAAATAATAAAGAGAAAAAGAAAATAAAATGTTTGCCATGTTCTACTTAGATATAGGCCATGAAGAAAAAATTAAGCAGAGAAGGGAGATAGGGAATAAGGGGAAGATATTATGTGGATGGTCAGGAGAGGTCTAAGTTGGTAACATTTGAATAAAGGCTATTGTTTTATTCCTAATGCTCTCCATTAAATCTTTCACACCCTTTTAAATTCCTTTGATGTTAAGAGGATACTTTCAGGGATCATTTCTATAGTTCATAAATTGCTTTGGTGATTATGTAACACTTACCTTCCTCCCAAATATAGAGATAAGCTAAACCCTAAATAATCCACAGACCTACCTTAAAAAGTCCATGTATGTGGTCAGTCATTGTCTGTCTCCACCACAACTGTCAGCACCATCCCATCTTCACTACTATCCCAAGTACAAATAAATCTCTTCATTTTGTCCATCACTTATTGATCATAATATCATAATAAAAAATAATCATAGTAAATAGAATAAAGTATGACGAAATATTTCTGTATGATTCACAGTTACATGCTAATTGAATGCAACCACTCTAAACTTTGATTCTGAAGTATTCTGGACAGAGCTCCTTGCCTCAAGTTTCACAATGAATGGAATGTTACATGCAGAAAAACACAGCAGCAGCTCTATTTATACTGCAGCTTTCTAGTTCAGGGTTACCTGAATTCCTTAAGGCTCTCATATATTCCCTTTGCCACAAGAAATTTTGATAGATGGCACAAAAAAGACAGTGTGCCTACTTAGACCTCCACTCCTCAGTTTATTAGTATTTCAGATGACTAAGGAAGGCTCCTAAGCTCTAATAATGCTTGAAGGGTAACAATTAGGTAAAGCTACTGTTTAAGCATGGGACTGGTAACTTTCCTCTACTAAAGTTACTTCAATTCCAATTTTGTATAAAACAATGGGCTGATTAAACAAAACACCATAAAACAAAACTTCAGAGCACCAATGAAAAAACATGTATTGTGCTATTGATGGACTGGGTCAATGACATACTGAAATGACTTTGGGAATCCATGGTTTAGGGTAGGGGCCAGAAAACTTTTCTCTGTAGAATGCCAGAGGGTAAATATGTAAGCTTTTTGAGCAGAAGCTTTTTTCTTCATGGCCTATATCTAAGTAGAACATGAGTGTAACCACTCAACCTTGCCACTATAGTATGAAAACAGCCAGATAAATATGGAAACAAATGAGAGTGGCTGTGTTCTGATAAAATTTTGCTCATAAAAAACTTTATTTATAGTACCACGGGCCATAGTTTGTCAACCCATGGTATACAGCATCAAGCTAAATGTGTATAGACTCTAGAACATCTCTAGTTTTTTCTTTTGTTTAGGCTAAATTCCTGGTGTTGTCTCTTTTTCTCAACAGATGGATGGAGCAGAGGTGGGGGGGGGAGCAACTTCCTTACATTAGCTGACAATTTTAATCATATTTATACAAACAAAGAAACATAAGTGTGTAAATACAAGAGAAGTAGTTACAAATTCTAGATAAAGGCAGAAGAATCACACACAAAATGGTTTACAAAATGAGCTATATGGATTTAGATCCATGTTATGAAGGACTTTAATAAGATGTGAATAAAGATTTAACTGCTTATCAAAAATATTTTTGTATTAATGAAAAACTGAAAACAGCCTATATATGCTACATCTAGAAGACTAGTTAAATAAACGATGGTACATCATACAATGCAACCATTTAAGATAATAGAAAACTTGTACTGACAAGAAGATAACTTTTGAGAGGCCCCTGGGTGGCTCAGATGGTTAAGTGTCTGACTCTCGATCTCAGTTTCATGAGTTCAAGCCCCACTTCAGGCTCTGTGCTGGCAGTGTGGAGCCTGGTTGGGATTCTCTCTCTCTCCCTCTCTCTCTGCCCCTCCCCCACTCACACTATCTTTGTCTCTTTAAAAATAAATAAAATAAACTTAAACAAAAAAAGGATACTTCTGATGTGTTTAAGTAGTTTACAATGCTGAATGTACAGTATGATCCCATTTTTGTGAAAATAAGATATATATACATAAATAAGTATACATAAAACCACCTGGAGAGATAAACTAACCTATTTACAGTGGTTATCATGGATGTAAAATTATGGTGATTGTATCTCCCTCTGGCTTACTGGTAGTTTCTGACTTCTTTAGAAACATATTGATTCGGTAATAAGAAAATTATTTTTAAAATATAAACAAAGAACTAAAACAGCTACAGCGTTACTTAGGTCAACATTTCGAAAATAAATTCTCAAAGTATCAAAGTTGCATCAGTTCTTAGAACTTCAAGTAGAGATTTCTCCTTAGTCTTCAAATGCTAGCTAAAAGGGACAAGAAAATTTAGGAATTACATATAGAAAGAAATATGTATAATAAAATAAGTTAATAGGTGTCCTCAAAGAGGGAGTTACTACTGAAGTCTGCATCACTTTTCAAACCACCACCACCTGAACAATAAGAATGTTTAAGATGCCATTCCAATTTATCTACTTTATATACCGCCTCTGGCTCAAGGTTTGAATACAAAAAGCAATTACTCATGCCACATAAGAGAAGATCTTCAATCACCAACATTGGGGGAGGGGGAGGAAGAAGGGGGGGAGGAGTCACACTGCAATGTGAGGAATCTCAAAATTCCATGAGAATTCCATATTCAGGGTCCAAACACATCTGTAAGAGACATTCAGGCCCAAAGTTCAGTGTCTGTATTTCCACTCCATTATTTTCCATAATTTTACAATAGATTTTTATATGTGGAGAAACCTATTCAAAAATTCTGCTGGTTCACAGCAAGAGATGTAAGCAAACTTTGTTCAGGTCCTTTTAACACTGCAGTCGGAGACAGGGAGTCTCTCAGAACCCAACTCAGTCCTCAGCCTCAACGACAATAAGATGCATCCCTTCGCTCTTGTTCCATCTTCTTTATTCCTTCTTTGCTTATTTAACTATTGATTACTACTCATTTTGTTGAATTTTCAGGGTATATCAGTGCTCAAGGTGACAGTGATTACAAACTGGAATAAAGGATGAGCTAGAATGAGAAAAAGATTTGTGCTTAAGTGAACAATGTTATTTTTCACTTCAAAAAAAACAAATTAACCCTGTTGGCGGTGGAGGGGAGAGGTGACACTTCTATGGTTTCCAAACTTTCTCTTCAGCCATGCAACTTCTAATGGGCTTCAAGGAAAAGAAAAGAAACTACATGCTAGCAATTGTGTTTGCCAGGGTTACTTCTATTAAGTGTGTATTGTAGAGTCTGTTTTTAGGTAACAGGCTTGAGAAATGGAATGTGGAAAGGGCCCACAGGGACCAGCTGAATACAAACAGGCCCATTTGGCAACCCACCTCAAAATATCCATACGTCTAACTAAACAATGGGCTACTTTCAACCAGGCACAATTACCAAAAAAGGGAAAGTTCCATGAGTCCCCATTCCTCCTCACCTTCCTTCTTGCTTTAAATACAGCCCCCACCCATGGCCTCATGGAAGACAGTCTCTTCTTTGCTGTCCTGCCTGTTGTTCCTGTGCTGTATTCAATAACCTTCTAACTCCTTTGTTCTGCCTTGGGTGAATTCTTTCACCACACATGCCACCTGGCTTTCACCTGATCAGGTGGCCCCACATTTGGGAGGTCCTATCTGTTTGAGGAGACACCTTATATATGATAACTTTAAACAGATCACCACAGAAAAAATGTTTAACTCTTGATCTTTACCTTGCTTTCAAATCTATGTAATTTAGAATGATAACACTTAAGCATTAGGTCAAAGATATAAATTTACCTATTTAAAAAGAATCAAGAACCAAATATTAGGTATAGACACTTAAAAATCACATAGATGCGGAGCCAGGCCTCAGGGTCTCCTGACTCCAAATCACTGCCAACATTGTTCCTAATACATCAAAGAATGGTAGTCAACAATTTTGCATTTTATATATACCTATAACTACCTATATAGATACTCATATATCTATCATATCATTTTATATCATATCATACCATATTCATATGTATATGAATCAAATTTTATACTTCCTAAAATGTATCTTCTCTGCTTTCTCATCAAACCATCACAGGGGTGCCTGGATGGCTCAGTTGGTTAAGTGTCCAACTGTTGGTTTCAGCCCAGGTCAGGATCTCATGGTTCGTGGGTTCAAGCCCTGCATCAGGCTCTGTGCTGACAGTGTGGAGACTGCTTGGGATTCTGTCTCCTCTCTCTGCCCACCCCCACTGCTTACTCTCTATCTCTCTCTCTCTCTCTCTCTCTCTCTCTCTCTTTCAAAAATAAATACTAAAAATAAAATAAAATAAAATCACAAAAATACGAAACTTCAGTCTCTTATTCCACACACTGAAGATTTCCAGGGAGACTAGTGGAAATTTACAAAGGAAGTTTTGGATTCACAGATGAAGAAGGGGGTTCTAGAGGAGCATGGCCATGACGTGTGTATGCAGAAGCCAATAAGAAAGAACTCAGAAATTGACTTTGTGCTTATCTCATTGTCAAGTCACTCAGAAATATCAAACCAGTTTGTATAAACAGTCAACTCTAAATAAGCGGTTAAAAAAAAATCCAAAGTCTAAAAATCAGGAAAGTGTTTTTTAGCCATCAAACACAGACCGTATGCAAGTGACAATCTCAAACTCTTCTAGAAAGAAATGGTAGAAGGAACGTTAGTTTCTGTCATCTTTTAAAAATGCCCCTGAGGATGAAAATAATCAGAAATGTCCAAGGAGCCAGTTGTCTGTTCCTCACCTAAGTCCCGTGCTAGTTGGCTGGCTGACGACTGGTGGCACTGATGGGTGGATGAGGTAAATCAACCAGCAGAGCTCTTTGTGAAGGGAATTAATGGTATGAAAACCTGGTAATCAATCTAAAGCCTCTAATCATTAACCATAAATAAACCAGACTGTTCAATTTATTCAGATTTCAAGGGAAAGCATACACAGACTGTGGTGTGTTTAGTGCATCAATGAATGGGTCTACCCACAGAACACTTTTGCTTTTGAAAAAAATTAGCTAATGCCTTGAAAAACGTGTTTGACCAGAGCGTTTGAGCCAATGGCTTCCTGTAGACAGCCTCTGTATAGGAGTGTGACACAGTAGCCAGCTCTAGAGCAATGTGCAAAAGATTTCAGTTTGGGTAGTTTCAATGTAATGTTGAAATAAATGTTCATCTTGAAAATGTTGACCTTAAAACAAGAATGGCCTTCCTGTTTTATTTTAAAATATGCTTTTCAGCTGTTAAAATGCCATTACAGTCAGTGTTTACATACCTAATTGGTTTTATAAGGCAAGTATTGTCCAGATGTGGTTTTAATGCTCTAAGCACTCCACAGAGTACTGGGCATAAAAGACATCCTTCTTTTACACCGCAACTGTCACATCTTTGTTTCCGTGTGTAACACTGATATCTGAGTACTTTGATATTAATTATATTAATACATTAATTAATGCAGATTACTGTTACAATACATTCTCAAGCCATTATATATTCTCACAAACCTACACGCACAGGTGAACAACAAACCAATCCCTGCAATTTTCTCCAAGTAATGCGTAAACCTGAAAATACTGTTAAAAAAAAAAGAGCCTCTCACATTTTAATAGACTCCATTTTGCCTGAAGACGGTATTGTCTGATTTCAGCCGATTGTGATTTTACATTTTCCTCAAGCTTCTGGTATTTTCACCAAAATTATTCTCCATTTCCACTTGCCAAGTCCTGTATCTATGCCCTTTTCAAAGTTAACTATATGTTCCTGTACCATTTTCCCCATTCCTGCTGTTACTCCTGGTTGGAATCTTTGCCATCTGCCAAAACAGTTCCAAATGCTTTTGAAATTGTTCTCCAGCCAGAAGGGCTCATCTGTCCCAGTTCATCCTACAAGACATCATCTTAAAAACTTTCTATTCCCCTCTTTGCCAAACAGAAAACAGCTCCATAAATTATTGCTCATCTACAGCTACCTTATGCTCCAGCTAAAACAGGGAACAAGCGATAGTGTCTCAAATAATAGATTCTGCTCCCTACTTTGGTTTCTCTCACTCTTCATCACACAGGCTTTCCATTCTCCTACTCTATTGCCTTACTGGATGTAGCTTTCGCAGGGACTTTGGCTTCCTATGACTTTTCATTCCGCTACTCTCAGAACACTTCATCGATATAGTTATTTTAGCCAGTCATGTTTTACCTTGCAAAATCCTTTATAATGTAGCTTGCATTGGTGATTTGTGTGTATGTGTGCTCTGTTCCAACTCCCAAGTTTCAATGAAGGGTTTTAGTATGACTCTTAACAAGAGTAGCTCTGCCTAGAAGAGAATATGTTATTACTGACATATATGATTATTCAGCTCTTGCACTTATATTTTAGAGCTTCTAGAGAGAAAAGGAACTTGGTCTTTTTCATTTTAATGTGCATCCACAGTGTCTGGTACATAACAGAGGTTCAATAAATATTGGTTAAGATTTCACCTTTAGTTAGTTTTTGGAAATATGAAAATCACAAAGGGAAACACAAACACTTAATTTTATTTATTTATTTATATCTTTAATTTTAAGTAGGCTCCACACCCAACATGGGGCTTGAACTCATGATGATGATATCTAGAATCATATGCTCTACTGACTAGGCCAGCCAAGGCTCCACATAAATACTTAATTTCAAAAAGTACTTTTATATCACATGTGACAGTAGGTTGTGAAAGGGTTAAACAATAAGTCCCTGACCTATTTATTAGGGAAGAATATTTAGCTATTTCAGTAGAAATGTCATGTCATCTATGTTTCTACCTAATGGGAGAACCATTTTTAGCCTGGAAGCCAGGCAGGATTTTCCCACCAAAAGTGAGCCAATTTAACTTTTCCTAATCATGTCACAAATAGAGACCAGAAATGGGAAGAATCTATTTGTTGTATGATAAAATCTGTATCTATATGTATATCTAGATCTGGTCTTTGTCCCTCTTATCTGACACAGAGCTCTAAGAATCCTTGGAATTTCCTGAGTGATAAGGAGTGCTTTTGTTATGCTAATGAGGTAACTCCCCTAGGCTCTGCATACCTTCAAGATGGAGACTGATTACCAGAAAGACCGACTGTGTGATTAAAGGGTTAGAACTTTGGGCCAACTCAACTTGTGGGAAGGGGAGAAAACGTGGAAATTGAGTCCAATCACATGAACAATGATTCACTCAATTATTTATGCTTATGTAATGAAACACCAATAAAAACTTTAGGCACGGAGACTCAGTGGAGACTCCTGATTGGTGAACACATTTATGTGCTGGGAGAGGGGTGTATCCAGTTTCCATGCGAAGAGAGCATGGAAAATCTGCATTCTACCCCACCACCTAGCTTTGCTCTATGCCTCTCTTCATCTGGCTGTTTCTGACCTGTAACCTTTCTAATGAAACCGCAATCGTAAATACAGCACATTCAGTGAGTTCTGTGAGTTGTTCTAACAAATTATCAAACCTGAGGAAGCTCTGGGAAGCCCTAAAGTTTTTGGCCAACCAGGCAGAAGTGAGGGTGGCTTGGAGACCCCCAAACTTGTGACTGGCCTCTGAAGTGGAGGCAGTCTTGTGAAGAACTTCAACTTGTGGGGTCAGTACCAACTCTAGGAAGTTAGTGTTAGAATTGAATTAGAATTCAATTGGGGTGTCAGAGAATTGGAGTCAGAATACAGTATCACAGCTAATCAGAAGGTAGTGCCATCCATAAATCACAGAAATGAGAGACAATGTTGTATGGAGCCTGTCAAAGAAGAGGCAGCCCAAGGTTCACATGCAATTAAGAACAGAAACTGTCAAGAGTAATACAGAAATGAACCTTCTTAGTAAGGAAATTGACAGTGATTCTCGTGGTAGTTTGTGAGAGGCAGAAGGCAGGCTGAGAGGCACAAGTTGACTCCATCATCTTAATCCAGAACAGCATGAGTTTGAAGTTAGAAAGGGCAATGTAAAAACAAGGAGTATGTGGGGGTGCAAACTGCATGTGGATGACAACCAAAATATTTATCTTAGCCACACAGGTCAAGGATATTTCACCCTGTCCTAAAATTAGGACAGAATGAGAATCTATCTGAACCATTTCCGTGTTGTGTATCATCATGCTTAGGTTCACACCTCAGTGAAATAAATGTCATTTCCATTCCACTGCATGTGTGCAGTCATTTTAAGCTAAGATTTTCATTATCTCCCTAAAGTAAAGATTACAAGGCCTCTCCAAGCATTGCTGTAAATAGATATCTGGACAAGCAAATTACCACAGTCAAAATTTTGGTACTTGCAGTGGGTAAGAACAAATGTGCGTTACCTCTCACAACACTAAACCTCAACCAGGCTTATGTGTGTCTGAATGCTTTACACATTCCACTTCTCTTTAGTGAGGGTTCACAAATTGAATAGACACTTTTAAAGAAAACAATAAACACATTTATACATGTATAGCTATACATACACATAAATATATACATACATACAAACAAACCTGGGACTGATTCCAATTTGTGAAGGGCCAAATTGTTTTGGTTCCGGAATTCTGGAAGGAAATATATTGAGAACAGCAACTATTGATTCAGATAGCAAATTTTCCTGCTGAAAATATGCAGGAAGTGGGAGTGATGTGAATGAGTGTGTAAAGGGGCATTATGTCCTGTACTTGATGAATGAATTGGCTTAGCTGCCCATTATCAAGCCATCATGGGAACCACAAAGCTTACCTTTTCCCTTTCTTACAGTCTTCTAATCCTTAGAAACATGAAACATTTTTTCCTGCTCATTTTCAATGTCTTTAATATTTTTGACTTTAGGAAAAAAATTACTAACTGTACAATCTTTGCTCTTAAAACATACTCTAAGTGTTGGTTTTAGAAGACCTCAGGTTTTCTCTTAAAAATATCAAAAGACCACCTACTAATATATTCAACAAATTCTTATAACAATACTAATTTGAATTCATTCAGCTGTACAGCAAATACATGCCATGTACTTCTCATGTAAGGAAGTATGAAGAGGAAGATTTCATAGTCACAAAATCTAACACAAAATTCCAAACAATATGCAAATCATTGGATCATTAACATAACCAAAAATTCATAAAACCTGATTTGCTGTAGCACAATACTTTACATTATGTGATAACTAGTTTTATGTATCAATTTGGCCCACAGTTCCCAGATTTTTGATTGCACATTATTCTCAATGTTTCTATAAGGCTGTTTTTGGATAAGATTAACATTTAGATTGATGAACTTTGAGTAAAATAGATTGTCCTCTGCAAAGTAGGTGGGCCTCATCTAATCAGCTGATGACCTAAATAGAACAAATGACTGACCTCTCCCAGGGACAAGAAGGAATTCTGCAACAGACAGCCTTTGGACTTAAGGTGCAATATCAATTCTTCTCTGGGTCTCTAGCCTGCTAGTCCACTCTGCAAATTATGGACTTGTCAATTTCCATAATTGTGTAAGTCAGTTCCTTAAAATTCTTTCTATATATATTCATTGTGTTTCTCTAGAAAACGCTGCCTAACACACAATAGAAACAATAAACATAGGTCAAATGGGCAAAAGTAGATTCAAACCTATAAACATTAACCTCCAGCTAAATGAATATTTTTATAAAGAACTATATCCATTATAACAAAAAGATTCTCTAGTCACAAGTATCTTTATATAGAGAAAATGTCCACTTTTGCCATTTAACATAAAATTTTAAAAAATTATCACAACTTGAAATAAAAAGATATACATGCTCATGAACTGGAAGAATTAGTATTGTTAAAATGTCTATACTACCCAAAGCAATTTACAGATTTAATGCAATACTTATCAAAATACTAGTAGTATTTTTCACAGAACTAGAACAAATAACCCTAAAATTTGTATGGAACCACAAAAGACTCCACATAGTCAAAGTAATATTGAGAGACAAGAACAAAGCTAGACATATCACAATCCCAGATTTCAAACTATACTACAAAACTATAGTAATCAGAACAGCAATATGTTACTGTCACAAAAACAGAAACATAAATCAATGGAACTGAATAGAGACCAGAAATAAATCCACACTTATATGGTCAATTAATCTATGACAAAGAAAGCAGAAATATACAATAGGAAAAATATGCAACAAATGGTATTGGGAAAACTGGAGAACTACATGCAAAAGAATAAAACCAGACTATTTACACTATACACCAAAATAAACTCAAAATGGATCAAACATCTAAATGTAAGATCTGAAACCATAAAACTCCTAAAAGACATAGCCAGTAATCTCTTGGACATTGGCCTTAGCAATATTTTTCTGGATCTATCTCCTCAAGTAAGCAAAACAAAACCAAAAATAAACAATCGGGACTATATCAAACTAAAAAGCTTTTGCACAGTAAAGGAAACCATCAACAAAATGAAAAGTCAACTTACTGAATGGGAGAAAATATTTGCAAATGATATATCAGACAAGAGGTTAACATGCAACATGTATAAAGACTTCATACAACTCACACCAGAAAAGCAAAAAAAAAAAAAAAAAAAAAAAGATTAAAAAGTGGGCAGAGGACCTAAATAGACATTTTTCCAAAGACGACATACAGACGGCCAATAGACATATTAAAAGATGCTCACCACCATCACTAATCACCAGGGAAATGCAAATCAAAACCACAATGAGATGTCACCTCACATCAGTTAAAATAACTAACATCAAAAAGACAAAAAATAAGCATTGGCAAGGATATGAAGAAAAGGGAACCCTCATGTATATAAAAGAATGAGATCTTGCCATTTGCAGCTTTATGGATGGGCCTAGAAGGTATTAAGCTAAGTGATATAAGTCCAACAGAAAAAGACAAATACCATATGATTTCACTTATATGTGGAATCTGAAAAACGAATAAACAAAAAACAGATATAGACTCACAAACACAGAGAATAAACTGGTGGTTGCCAGAAGGGAGGCAAAAGGGAGTTGGGTGAAATAGATGAAGGAGATTACAAAGTACAAATTTCCAGTTGTAAAATAAATAAGTCATGGGGATGAAAATACATCAGAGGGAATATAGTCAATAATACTGTAATAACATTATATGATGACAGATGGTAACTACAGTCAATCATGATGGGCACTGTGTAATGTACAGAATTGTCAAATCACTATGCTGTATACCTGAAACAAACATATTGTATGTCAGTTATATTTGAATAATATTTTTCAACGTTTATTTATTTTTGGGACAGAGAGAGACAGAGCATGAACGGGGGAGGGGCAGAGAGAGAGGGAGACACAGAATCGGAAACAGGCTCCAGGCTCTGAGCCATCAGCCCAGAGCCCGACGCGGGGCTCGAACTCACGGACCGCGAGATCGTGACCTGGCTGAAGTCGGACGCTTAACCGACTGCGCCACCCAGGCGCCCCTATTTGAATAATATTTTTAAAAAAAGACAAGAAATAAAAAGTATTGGCAAGGAGGTGGAGAAAAGGGAACTCTTGTGCACTGTTAATGGGAATGTAAATTGGTACAGTTATTATGGAAAAGAGTGTGGAGGCTCCACAAAAAATTAAAAATAGAGGGGCACCTGGGTGGCTCAGTTGGTTAAGTGTCTGACTCTTGATTTCAGCTCATGTCATGATCTCACTGTGAGACCGAGCCCCACATCGGGCTCTGGGCTGACAGCATAGAGCCTGGTCCGGTTTCTCTCTCTCCCTCTGTCTCTGCCCTCCCCCTGCTCATGAATGCACTCTCTCCCTCTACTTCTCTCTCAAAACTAAATAAATAAACATTTTTAAAAGTAAAAATAGAAATACCATATAATTCTGTAATTCCACTTCTGAGTATTTACCCAAGGAAAATGAAAACACTAATTTGAAAAGATATATGCACTCCTATGTCTACTGCAGCATTATTTACAATAGCCAAGATGTGGAAGCAACCCAAGTGTCCATGAATAGATGAATGGATAAAGATGTAGTGTATATTTACAATGGAATACTACTCAACCATAATAAAGAATGAAATCTTGACATTGACAACATGGATGGACCCAGAGAGTATCATGCTAAGTGAAATAAGTCAGACAGAAAAAAATACCATATCATTTCACTTCTGTGTGGAGTCTAAAAAACAAAATAGACAAACAAAAACAAAAACAAAAACAGACTCATATACACTGGTGGTTGGAGGAATCATAGGTGACGGGGATTAAGAGGTATAAACTTCCAGTTATACAATAACTAAGTCACAGGGGTGAAAAGTACAGCATAAGGAATGTAATCAATACTATTGTAATAACTTTGGATGGTGAAAGATGATAACTACATTTATCATGATGAGCATTGTGCAACATATATGATTTGTTGAATCACTATGTCATGCATCTGAAACTAATATAATATTACCTGTCAACTACACTTTAAAAAAATAATAAAAATACATTGGCTTTGATAATAGTTTCAAATAGTATTATTAACATGTACTGACATAGATATCTTTCCTTTTCCTCCCAGTTTCCTTTCTTCTGGGTAGAGTTTTTTTTTTTTTTTTTACTCTATGGGTATTTTGACCTATGGGTAATTAACTACCTGTTTGATGCTGATCTCATATAGTACTCCAGAGCTAGGTGCTTGCATGTGGAAAACTCCTACATACAGTACATGGAAAATTCATAGGTCCTGCAGTGTAGCTACAGATAAAGAGAAGTTCGATAGCTTTGGCATAGGCACCGAGAAACAGAGATGGCCTAAGTAGAATGCAACAAGAGTTTGGGGACTGGAACCACACATAAGATCAGTGTAATGGTTTGTTGGGGAGGTTTTTTAGTCTTACATTCTAGTAGAAGTGGTTCCTGAGCTCTGTGGTTAAGTTAACCCTTCTCACAGATGAAAGGATAAAAGTCTTGGAGGTCTCTTAGTCCAGGAATCTTCTCACCTGGCAGATTCCTCATTCCACACAAGCTACCAACTATCATCACCACCTTGAGCTGATTGGGACAAGGGGAGCTGGGCTCATTCAGCTATATTCCATAACCACTGAAATATTCAGGGATGGTTATGTGACTCAAAGCAGGACAATAAAGCCACAATCACAGGACTACTTAGAGGAAGGTCAGCAAACAAAAGGTCTCCTTCCTTTGGCACTGTGACACTGGAGGGATGTTTCCCTTTTTCTAACTTCTGGAAAGATTCTTCCTTAGAGTAGAGCCCATGCAGAAGAAGGCAAAGTCAAGAGAGAAAAGGGAGAGATCCTGGAGGACGCTGTTGTAAAACAAATGTCAAATCAGCCACACCTAAAATCACACCTACCTCCAGGAATTTTTGGTCATATGAGCCAATAAATTCATGTTTAGCTCCAGACTGAATTAAATCTGTCCCTTGAAAACTTCAAAAGCCTAATTCACTTATAGAACTTTACCAAGAATTCTACCTAGAAGTTACAACAAATAAAACAGAAGCTGGCTATCTTTAAACATATATAAGTTACTTTATTTTCATGACATAATGTGATTTTAGACTCAATGCCAAAGAAATGAAGGCTTCAGCATATTTGCTCATGAGAATGGAATCTGATCTGAGCAAACACTTTTCTTGGTATACTGGCCTCATTTTCAATGCATTCTTTACTTTCCATTAGTCCTTCCCATAATTGACTCAAGGCGGGTAAGGAACACGTTGAACGCAACAAACAAAAAACACAAGAAAAAGTGACTGAGACCGTACCTTCTCACCCCCAACAAGTACATTATTTTCACGTTTGTCATGTTGAGTGGGTTTGCTAATGTGAGTTTATTGTAAAATTCAGAAACTATGTTGCAGCATGGGAAACTCGTCTCCCTCTATATGTTCATATTATAGCCATAGTTGCTCATCTTTTTTTTTTTCTTTCACTAAATAATTTAAAGCCTTCGAATAAAAGAGAGTCTTGTTCAGGAAAGCAAGCAAATGACTTTAGGGTTGTACTTCTGCCCTTAGGAAAGGTGTTGGAGGCATTCCCTCCCTAGGCTACAAAACTCCTACACTGTGGGATTATGTCACATCAAGGAGGGCAGACTCTAGCGAAGTGCTCCATTAGTTCCAAGGAGCAAGAAAAATGCAAGGCAGTATCTGTTACTTTCCAGCGTGTACTTCTTTTTTGCACACACTCCTAGGAATACAAGAGCACATGAGGAGGACATAAAACAGTACAAGGACACATAAGGAGGACACTAAATGTTTTTATAAACATTATATATTATATAATATATATAATATATAATAATATAATATATATAATATATAATAATATAATATATAATATATATAATATATAATAATATATATAATATATAATATTAAATATTATAACAGTTAATATGACCCATAGCCTTTATAACACAAATACACTGCCATGATTTTTTTTTTAATGACATGCTCTCTGAGATCCCCTAGCCAGTGACAGTGTTAAAGCACTTGGAAGGAAGAGTCACCATCCCTTCCCACTGGGAGTGGGGTGCAGTTAAAGAAGTGCAGGTTTCAGCAGTTGCACTATAAAGTGGCAAAAAAGAGAATGGATACTGCTAGGAATTTACCCAAGGGATGCATGAGTGCTGATGCATAGGGGCACTTGTACCCCAATGTTTATAGCAGCACTTTCAACAATAGCCAAATTATGGAAAGATCCTAAATGTCTATCGACTGATGAATGGATAAATAAGATGTGGTTTATATATACAATGGAATACTGCTTGGCAATGAGAAAGAATGAAATATGGCCATTTGTAGCAACGTGGATGGAATTGGAGAGTGTTATGCTAAGTGAAATAAGTCAGGCAGAGAAAGACAGATACCATATGTTTTCACTCATATGTGGATCCTGAGAAATTTAACAGAATATCATGGGGGAGGAGAAGGGGGAGGGAAGTTACAGAGAGAGAAGGAGGCAAACCGTAAGAGAGTCTTAAATACTGAGAACAAACTGAGGGTTGATGGGGGGTGAGGGAGAGGGGAAAGTGGGTGATGGGCATTGAGGAAGGCACCTGTTGGGATGAGCACTGGGTGTTGTATGGAAACCAATTTAACAATAAATTATTTAAAAAAAAGAGAGAGAATGGATACATAACAATGTGTGGATGCTAGACACTTGAAAGTGTTCAAGGAAGTTGTAAAATTTCTTTTGTAGGAGATGGTTCATGATGAAAATACTCTCTACCATATGCTTGCCTTCAGGCAGGGAAAGGACTAGATACATATTTTTAAGCCATTTCCAGCTCTAAGTCCCAGTCATTGCTAAAATGAAGAAAAAGAGCTGCTGTTGACGGAACCAGCATGTTTTTCTCTGACTCATTCACATTATGTGGAATTGGCTCAAAGAAGAGAACAGATGTGGGTCATCAGGGTGCATTGCCGACTTTTTGGCTGATCTAAGTAAGCTAATCTTCTATACTCTGCACTTGCAGATGTGTGGTAATATCTAGCATTCAATGCTTCAAAACAATAGGAGAAAAACTACTGAAAAGAACACACACACACACACACACACACACACACACACACAACCCATTTTTACCCTTTTTTTTAAAATCACTTTGAATGTAAAGCATGTCTTGTAGAAGCCTGTCCCAGACACAACTTTATCAAGTGCCATTTTACAATAAGGTAAAGAACAAATAAATTAAATAGTCTTTTACTTCTCCCCCCCAAAGTCTGATTCTCTTGTGTTTGCATTCCTCGGCCATAAATTACTAACTCCTGTTATTTTTGTTTTCCAAGAGAGAATTAATCTGAAAGTATAATGTTTTTTGTTTTGTTTTGTTTTTCTGGAGATATTCTGCTCACTTTCTGGCTGTCTACAGATAAGCTGTGTTTCTGAATTGATAAAAACCAGATTTTTCAACTACTGATGAAATGTTGATAGTACCAAGAAAATTTTACATATTATAATACTCAATTAGAATTCCTAGCAATGTGCAGGCCTTTGGCAATTTGCATTCACTGAGGTTAGGCATGTAGTCACACAATGCCTTGAGAAGCAAGGATCTAGCCCAAAGCACAGCCAATGTCAAACCAAAACATACTTAAAAGGGTACAGATCCCCACATTTTCATGATTTAAGGCCAGATCGGTCCTTTGAGAAATTTGCATAACTCCGTTAGAAGTTAATAGAGGTTGCAAAAACACATATTCGGAGGAAAATGTTAACCTTACCCAGCTCAGATGTTCAGAGAATGTTCTTTAATAGTGGATTATTTAGAAAACTTTCTCTGGCATTGGCAAATTGTTGTCAAAAACCGAACTCTATGGCTCGGAGCCAAAATATAACACAAAGACAGAGTTGGGGATAAAGAGGAGCAATAGCATTATTGCTTTGCAGGGCAAAGAAGGCTGCAGCAGGCTAGGGCCTTCAAAAAAACCTGCAAAACTCCCTGGGTGAAAGGGCTGAGGTGTTTTCTAGGGAACTACAGGATCTAGCTGGTTTCCACCAGGATTGGGTCTGGCTACCAGCCTCCTTCAGTCAAGTCTTCAGGGTGGTGCTGGTTCCAAAACAAAAGTCTCAGAAGGGAGGAGGAGAGGTTTGTGAAAGAGGAAAAAGATTATTTAAAAATCAAGCTTCACTGCAGTATTAGCACAGCCATTTTGATTTTTGTTCAACTTTATGCTTTTAAGTGGCTTCAAAATATCTAAACTATTCTTTTGCTGGCAGTTCAGGAAGTTAAAGAAGAAAACTTCCTCTTCATATTCATTGAGCTAATACCATGATCACCATTTCAGAACGGGATTTGGCTATTATGATGCTCTGTTCTTGTTTTTGCTGCCACTGTTGTTATTAATCATAAACTAGTCATAACAACCTTATAAAATAGATATTTGTAGCAGATATTTTCACAAATGAAAAATGTGAAAATGTGTGAAAATGAAAAAATGTGTGAAAATAGATATTTTCACAAATGAAAAATGTTTGAAGAACTAAGTTATTTTCTGAAGTCATACAGAAAGTTGTTGTCAGTCAAGATTTACACACAAGCCAATATACCTTCCAGAATTGTGTGCTCTTTCAACTTTACCAAGATGTAGACATGACTTGTCACAAACACCATGGGATTGAACCCAGGACAGAGGGTAGTGAATTCCTGAGGATCTGTCCAAAAGGTGGACAAACTTAGTCTGTCCACTGACTTAGTCCCAAGCACTACAGTGCCCTGTAGCAACTTAAGTGTTTCCGGAGATAAAAAGAAATTAAAACCTAAAGGGATAAAGAGTGATAAGGAGTGAAAGAGGTTGAAAATATAGGTCCTTAGATCAATCAACTCTTGCTAACTGCAATCAGAACTCCAAATAAATTTCTCCATCCTCAATCCTGTATGAAAGAAGCATAAATAAGTCCTATTACTTATAGATTTATCCAGTTCATTTTAGTCTTTCAATATTTCACATAATTATTATGTACTCAGTTTAGGATTAAAAAACACCACTCTTCTCTCACTCTCCTTTTGCTCTCAATCTTCCTTTTTCTGAAAAATGTAGGCTATGGTGCAAGAAACCACCACACTGTTAATCATAAGTGAGAAAATTGAATGTTTATTCAAAGCCACTAGGTTTACAAAGCCAGGTGAAGAATTTATAAGGTGCAGACTTCTGATACCTGACAGCTTGAATTTCTGTGCTTTTTTTGACACAGAAGTATCAAGAGATTAGTTTTCTGGCCCTTCCACAGAAGTCTTTGCCAAACCCATAATATGTAGAAACCTATCAATGTGATAAATAATGTGAAAAACAAATCCTGGGAAAGGGATTAAATTTGGTGGGGATTTCCTTCAAATAGCCAACTTCATCTTTCTCAGAAGCAGCAGAGGAAGCTGCTAATGTTGCCTTGGAAAATTTGAAAGTGAATTATGTTCACCTCTCTTTACTTATTCGAATGTCTTAACTTAGTTAAAGCAAAGGACTCAAAACATCCTGTGATTGAAAGAGCAGATTTTTTTTGTTATTTTTTCCCAGCTGATTAAAAAGAGAAAAATCACATTGCAAGGCATAAATAGAAGTGATACAAAATGTTTCCCCCAAGAAACAACAAAAGAATTACAAACAAATGCAAAAAAGAGACACTAGGAGATGAGGAAGAAAAATTGAGGTCACGAAGAAAAAGTGGTTTTGAACAAAATAAAGTTTCAAGACATTAAAAAACAAACCAGCAGCTGTGATTTTCCCCCCTACATGGTGTAGTGAAAAGAACAGGCTCGGGCACGTTATAGCTGTGTCATCTTGGGCAAATTATTCCATCTTTCCCACTTTGCTTTCCTTCTTTGTATTAAAGTCATACCTACCTCCAATGTTGTGGCTCAGAATAAATAATTTGATACTTGTAAAGCTCTGAGAATCTTACATAAAAAATACCTAATTACATAGATGCCCCCAAAATGCCACTACCTCATCTATTAAATTTTAAAGCTTGAAGTCAAAAGGAATCCACTATGTTTAAGAGGCTGCTTACTCTATTGAATTCCATATTTCCAAACCTTTCCATGTCATATTGGGGGAGGAAAGGAGAAATAATGTAAATCTGGGTTCATCTTCTGCCTTTCAGCAGTTGATTCATCTTTGACTTTCTTACGTTTATTTTAGAAAAACATTGATCTAAGTGATATGCCAATGAGCAACAGGGTTAATTAACTAGACTCTACATCTCTCAGGGGTTTTCAGTTATTTTGTCTCACTGTAATTTATTAAATGTTTTTCTAGCAAATAAACCTTCGTGTTAGGAATGACTTTGGATTCTTCATTGAGCGGTGTGTGCAAAAAAAATACTACTCTGGAGGAGAAGGACAACATAGCTGATTTATCAATCACTGGAACAGTATTTACATGTTCACATTTGAAGTTTAGTCTAGAGCAGTGGTTCCCAAACTTTAGCATGCATTAGAATCACCTGGAGGTCTCCTTTAACAACTGATTACTGGTTCCAATCCCTGGAATTCCTGATCCAGTAGGTCTGTGGGGAGTCTAAGAATTTTCCCAACATATTCTCAAGTGATGCTTATTCTGGGGACCACACTTCAAGAATCTTTACTCTAGATCTGATATTAAAGTCCCTTGAGGAGTTTTGTTTTTGTTTTTGTTTTTTAAAAACCAATGCCTTGTAAATTAGAATCTTGGGAGGTCAGTCTGAGTATTTATTTGCATTTTTTTTTAAACCTGCCCAAGTGATTCTATGGTAGAGCCAGGATTGGGAACTCCTGGTCTAGAGATATGGTTGCCAAGAAAGATGGATGCTGAATCAAATTCTTCAGATGGCTTTTCCAACTTCTCTTTACTCTATCCCAAGGTTAGATGATGCCCCAGGAAGAGAGTGGAAGTAGTTTTTTAACGTTTTTCTCAGAATTAGTCTCAGGATCACTTTAGTTGAAATTACCTTATATTTATACACATAAAGATCCCCTGCCTCACCCAGGATCTGCAATATCTCAGATGGTCCACACACCACACCAGTGTTTGAAAACTACTGCTCCTGGGACAAGAAGGAGCAGGTTCTAAATCTTCCTCGCAGATTAGGAGTTGCACTGGAACATCACAGTTCATATAGTAATCACTGGTTAGTTCCAAGTTCAGTGGCACAAACCCTAGAAAGGTGAAAGAATAGATCAAGGAAGGAAGGCAGGAAGGAAAGGGTAGATGGGCAGAGATAGAAAAGGAATCGTTGAGGGAGACTCCTCTGTCCTCACCAAACCAGTGATCACCCAGCTGGCTTCTTACTCCGGCACACAGGATGGAGTGTATTCTGCTGATACACTTTTCTGAAGCACCAAGCAGCCTCTGCTGACAGCTGGGTTGGTTGCCATCTCAACACAAACAAAGTGAGCAAAAGAATTTTGCAAGGAAACATTTTTCTTTATTTTCCTCTCTGAAAGGGAAGGAATGCCTTCCTATGTGAGGAAAGACAGGATGCAAACATGATTTATGTAAAGGTAGTAAAAGAAAGAGACTAGTGTCCAATGAAATTTTTAGGAAGGTAGCTCTTGAGAAGAGACTTTTCTTTGTGAAGCTGTTTATCTAACTTCTTCTATTCAAAAGTTAACACCGTATTACTTGTGTATCTTATCATGCTTTTGATGATTTCAAACACTATTTTTTTATTATCTCCGAAAAGACAAAAGTGAATAGAGTCTCCCATCACTTGGAAAGATAAAGGCTGCCTATGGTTTGTCGGCTACAGTCATTCTCTACATGGTCTGTCAGACTTGGCAGTTTTGCCCCTAGAACTAATGGCCTCCTGGGGCACCTGGGTGGCTCAGTCGGTTAAGGGTCGGACTTCGGCTCAGGTCTTGATCTCAGGCCTTGTGAGTTCTAGCCCTCCATCAGGCTCCCTGTTGTCAGTATGGATCTTCTGTACCCCTCTCTCTCTGTCCCCCTCTCTCTCTGTCCCTTCCCTGCTTGTGCTCTTTCACACCCCCACCTCTTTCTCAAAAATAAATAAACATTAAAAAAAAAAGAAGAACTAATGGTCTCCTGATGCCTTTGGGTGAAAGGGGACACCCAGCCCTGTTAGCTGGATTCTAGGTGAATCTCTTGGCTGACGTTTTCCATCAGCCCACAGCTTGGTTGTGCACTGGCAGCTTTAGACAATGCTGCATATTGCTGGGGTCAGCCAAAGAAACAAAGGGTAACCAGCTCTACATGGTGAAATCTGCCGAAAGAGCTTTATATCCCAACACGTGGTTTCTAATGAGATTCTCAAATAACTAAAGATATTCTAAAATATAAACATTATATCAATTCTTAGTGTTTTACATACTTCTAAGCAGGTTTTTCTCCACACATGCTGTGAATGGTCACTGTAACTCCTTCACAATGATTTAAAATTTTCAGATGAAAATATGAGAAGTACTGAAAAGCCATCTAAGTATATCAAAGTTGTAAAGCCAAATGATTCCCCTGTGACTTTTCCTTAAAATAAGAGGAAGTTGAAAGAGCCTGTTTTCCTTCCACTTTATCTGACGTAACGAGAGTTTTATTTTTGTTAACTTATCAGATTTACTAAGATTGTTCTCATCTAAAATAAAACTGATTCTGGGAAGATTCCCTTCTCCGATGTGGTGCTATCGCTCAGCACTGTAGGAATTACAACTACTATACTAACATTCCCCATCTTTTCAGTAGTCTAGTCCATGGTTGGTCACTACTATTCTGAGAAATGTAGAGAAACTTCTGGAAAGCATGCACACATTAGATTTATATATGTAGGAGTAAGAGTAAAGAAAGGGAGAGAGTAAGTTGGCACACTTTCCTTTAGAAGCATGAAATTTAAGATAGCAGTTTATATCTGGGTCAAGAAAGGACAATTTGCAAGTTCAAAGCAGAAGCTCAGTCTTTACTACCTTTTGTGAAGAGAATTTCTTTGAGAAAAACATAGATTCTGACTGCACTTGAGTCTCCCACCTACCATAAGTATAATGAAGTGCAATTTGTACATTTTTGTTTAGACTCAAAAGGACTACCATTTACTGATATGCATTCATGATTTTAATGAGATTCAAAAAATCTTTAGTAATAAAATGTCATAAAAGTGGTAAAGAGGCAAACATAAATGTATGTAAAGGAGGGGAAAAAAGCTCTCTAATTTCCAGTGCAAAGTATTCATATACAATATGTGATATAGAAAATGATTTTTCTAGAACTAAGGCTTTCTTTTGATGAGACCACAACAAATATGTGTGCTACATTCTCCTATGCTATTTTTGGTTGTTTATTGCCATTTTAGCCATGAAATGTAGTATTAAATAAATGTCACTATTACTAAAAATGGATAATTTCAAATTGGCTAAACTAACTGTTGGGAATAGAAAAAAAAAGTGTGTGTGTTTTAAACCAATGACATGAATTACTATTTTATCTTTGAGAGTTTCTGAATGGTGAGTGGAATCAACATATTGTTTGGTATGGTGGTCCTTAGAGTATCTTCTGCAGACCCCTGGGGGGTCTTTTCGGGAATCCATGGGGTCAAAACTACGTTTATAATTACAACAAAGTGTTACTTGCCTCTCTCACTGTGTTGACATTTGCACTGATGACACAAAAGCAAAGGCAGGTAAAACAGCGGGTACCTCTGCACTAAACACCATCTCTACATACTTGCAATTAAAAAAAAATGGTTTCAGTTAAGAATTTCCTTTATGAAACAATAAAAGCCATGTTAGTTTCCTTCAATCTTGACACATTTTGTATTCTATGTGATGTAATAGGCAGTATACATAAACCACTTCTTCCACATAATGGAGCGCAATGATTGTCTCCAAGTCAATAGCGCATGTGCAATTTTTCTGAGTTGCAAACAGATCTAGCCACCTTTTTTCCATGGAGCACTACTTTTACTTGAAAGAATGATTGGCAGACAAGCTACCATTATGCAATTTAGCCATTTGGCTGATAATTTCTTCAAAATCAAAGAAAGTGAGCCAATCATTTCAAGGAAAACAGACTTTTCTGATTTAATAAAAAGTAAATAATAAAAAAGTAAATTTTTGAGCAAAAGAATTAGATTTTCAAAAACTTCTGTTTGCCATCATGAGTTTGATGCTTCTCAATACTTAAGTTTTCAAATGAGCTCATTGTTATTTTAATGAAAGTAATTTTTATATCGTATAATGAAATGTGTCAACATTTAGAAGCACTGCACTGACTCAGTGAATCAAGAGTTTCCAAATGACTACTATATCATTTTACAAAATCAATCATGGGTAAAAGTTCAAGAGAGACCAATTGATTACAATGTATAGAGTACATAAAGTTTGTTAATATGCTTTCAGATCCCATATTGCAACTGAAGTTTAAGAAACTACCACTTGTCAAGTTTTGGTGTAATGTCAAAGAAGAATACCCACAATTATCTAAAAATGTTATTAAAAGGGGCGCCTGGGTGGCGCAGTCGGTTAAGCGTCCGACTTCAGCCAGGTCACAATCTCGCGGTCCGTGAGTTCGAGCCCCGCGTCGGGCTCTGGGCTGATGGCTCAGAGCCTGGAGCCTGTTTCCGATTCTGTGTCTCCCTCTCTCTCTGCCCCTCCCCCGTTCATGCTCTGTCTCTCTCTGTCCCAAAAATAAATAAACATTGAAAAAAAATTAAAAAAAAAATGTTATTAAAATACTCTTCCCTTTTCAGGAACCCTCTTGCACTGTCATTGGGAATGGAAACTGGTGCAGCCACTCTGGAGAACAGTATGCAGGGTCCTCAAGAAACTAAAAATAGAACTACCCTATGATCCAACAATTGTACTATTAGGCATTTAGCCAAAGGATACAATAATACAGATTCAAAGGGGTACATGCACTCCAATGTTTATAACAGCATTAGCATCAATAGCCAAAGTGTGGAGAGAGCCCAAATGTCCATAGACTGATGAATGAATAAAGATGAGGTACATATATATAATGGAATACTACTCAGCCATCAAAAAGACTGAAATATTTCCATTTGCAATGTTGTGGATAGAGCTAGAATGTATTATGCTAAGCTAAATAAGTCCATATGAGAAAGACAAATACATATGATTTCACTCATGTGTGGAATTTAAGAAACAAAACAGATGAACATATAGGAAGTGGGGGGATAAAAGAGAAGAGAGGGAAACAAACCATAAGAGATTCTAATGATATGTTGACAGAGGGAGGTGGTTGGGAGATGGGTTAGATGGGTGATGGGTACTAACGAATGCACTTGTCGTGATGAGCACTGGGTGTTGTATATAACTGATAAATCACTGAATTCTACTCCTGAAACCAATATTGCACTGTATGTTAACTAACTAAAATTTAAATTTAAAAAAAAAGGGGGGTAACACAGAAAGAAAGAAAGAAAGAAAGAAAGAAAGAAAGAAAGAAAGAAAAGAAAGAAAGAAAGAAAAAGAAAGAAAGAAAGAAAGAAAGAAAGAAAGAACTGGAAAAAAATATTCTTCCCTTTTCAAACTAGATATCTATGTGAGGCTGCATTTGCCAAAGACTTCAAGCAAAACAGCATATTATAAAAGATTGAATGCAAAACAGATATGAGAGAATCAGCTGTCTCCTGTTGAGCCAGGCATTAATGAGATTTGCAAAAATCATAAATAGCATATAATTATTTCTCATAAAATTGCTTCACTGATGTTATTTTATTATTTTAAAATAAACTACAATATTTTAGAAATTCTTTTTTTTAATGTTTATTTCTTTATTTTGAGAGAGAGAGAGAGAGAGAGAGAGATTGATTTCTAAGCAGGGGAGGGGCAGAGAGAGAGAGAGAGAAAGAGAGAGAGAGGGAGAAAGAGAGAGAGAATTCCAAGCAGGCTCCATGCTGTCAGCTCAGAGCCTGATGGGGAGGCTTGATCCCAAGAACTGTGAGATCATGACCTGAGCCAAAATCAAGAGTCAGACACCTGACCAACTGAGCCACCTAGGCACCCCTTTTAAAAATTCTTAATACAAATTTCTAACTCAGTAAATATTGATAGATATAATGAGCATAAACAAAAGTTTTTAAGGTTGTCAAAAAATTTTAGATGTATAAAGTATTCTTGAAGTAAAAATATTTGAGAACCACTGTCTTAGCCTAGGATTATAATTTTTACTCTCATTCTGTGAACAAACATAGATTATGACACATGTAGAGGTAGTTTCATAAGAGTGAGTAGTCAGAAAAACATCATGACATAGATTGTTCAGAGACTCAGCAGATGTGCATGCCACGTGAGTAACCTGTCAATGGTAGTATACTTGGTTTCTCCTGAATTTATGTTCAATCATATTCAGTAAAAGTGCACACTGCTATACCTGCTTGGCAATTCGGAGCCAAGTTACAAAATACACCATTTTCTTTAAATATCTTAAAAATAAATTTCTTTTGACATAAATACAGAAATAATGCAAGAAAAAGAAGTCAGAAGAAAACGAATTCAAAGAGGCCACAGAACAAAAGCCAGTTTGGTGAAAGCAAGACTGAGCTTGAGGGGGGAAAAAAGCAGAAATTGCATCAGTGGACTTTAATAAACATTGTAAAACATATTGACTTCAGTGATGCTTTTCACTGTCATTTATATACTTGAGAATGCATCTAAGAGTAAGGCAGAATATTTTATATACAAAGCTGAATGCCTATGGGAGATAAAAGGTGTGTTCATTTCTACTGTCCTTTGAATGTTGTGACTTAGAACAAGGAAGAAAGAAATGGGGGGTGAATTGGAGATTGTGTCAATGGTGCCCGTATTTCTCAGGGATATAAGTCAAGAAATAGAAGTCCTCCAGTTATTTTAACAGAGAGAATTTAATATAAACTATGGCAAGGTATTATGGAAGCAGAAACTGCAGGAGACAGCTACCACTCCCCAAATGAGGAAACAAAAGGAAGAGATTATTACAATTTAGAAGCCTGGAGGAGGGGGTCTGAAGGGCTGGGACACAGACCACTTGAGGGGCTGCTGTTTGACTGGTGGTGTTTCCCTAGACACCCAAGGAAAGGGGCACCACAGAGCTGGGACCCAGACTTCTGTTCAGGCAGTACCACCCAACTGGTGCTGATGTTTGAGAAGCAAAGTGAGTTAACCTCTAACAAAAAACAAAAAAAAAAAAAAAAAAAGAAGAGTTACGTCTGAGAAAATGATAGAATCCTTAGGCATCCGTGCCTGTGTTACCTTAGAATTGAGAACACTACTAGGAGAAGTAACAAGGAAAAGATCCAAAAGAAATATCATGCACAGGCTTACATGTATGATAGGCTCAAAAGCTGAGAACAAAAAATAAATGATAAAAAAAAAGTGTGTTTTAATTGCCAAAAAATTAAATATGAATGCAGCACAATCTATCGACCTAATTTTCAATATTTAAAATGAGAAAGACGATTATCTGGTGAGATGTATAAAAATATAAGCTATAGAGGAAGACCTATAAGCAACGATGAATACAAAAGTATGTCAGGCCTACCAAACTGTTTCTGAAAAGTTATAAAGACCCAGAAACACTAAAATCATTAAAAAAAGCATAGAAATATGGGTAATTTTATATGTATAGCAAGATAATGATCAGGAAAGAAACAGATGAACTATGTAAAGAAGATAGGTTAATAAATGAGAGAAAAGTTTCCACTCCTCTTCTATTTTGTTACTACTTTCTGTATCAAGTACGCTTTAATCCAGAAAGTGGTGAGCAGGTATGTTTTACAATGAACTTAAAGCCGGGAAATGACAGCCAAAGAATACCTAATTTAAATAAATTCCAGGGTGCCTGGGTGGCTCAGTCACGGTTGAAGCCTCCAACTCTTGATTTCAGCTCAGGTGTGATCTCATGGTTCCTGGGCTCAAGCCCCGCAATGGGGCTCTGCACTTACAGCACAGAGCCTGCTTGGGATTCTCTCCCTCTGCCCCTCCCCAACTCATTCTCTCTCTCTCTCTCCCCCAAAATAAATAAATAAAACTAACTAACTAACTAACTAAACAAATAAATAAATAAATTCCATTCCATTCCATTCCATTCCATTCCATTCTCTGGCCCACATGAATTCCTTCCCAGCAAACTGAAGGAATGTATAGGTGTGATTGTAGAACCAATGTCTGGGATCTTTGAAAGTTGAAGAACGGAAGGAATGCCACAAATTCTTTTTCTGGTCTTATTAGAGCAGAAGGGATGAATTCCACAAACTATAGTAAGTTTGATGTAGATGTTTGCAATTTTAGATCTTAAAAAAAAAAAAATTGTGATGCCAGCATGTATCCAAAGGAAAGGTCATGATAAAATAACCTCATTAACTTTTTAAACAAGATTATTAGAGGATAGGGAAATATGGATATACTGTAATTTGAATTAAAGAAGGTGTTTGATAGAAACTCTTATCCATTTTGAAATGAAGAAATATTGGGGCGCCTGGGTGGCTCAGTCAGTTAAGCGTCTGACTTCGGCTCAGATCATGATCTCGTGGTTCATGAGTTCAAGCCCTGCGTCGGGCTCTGTGCTGACAGCTCAGAATCTGGAGCCTGTTTCAGATTCTGTGTCTCCCTCTCTCTCTCTGACCCTCCCCCATTCATGCTCTGTCTCTCTCTGTCTCAAAAATAAACGTTAAAAAAAAAAAAGAAATGAAGAAATATCAATAACACATATATTTCTTGCACCAATGGGTGCACACTAATACATTAATCACCTAGAGAAGTCAAACCCATGTGCTATTGACCAGTGACTTGAAGAAAAGCATGGAGGCAGGCTCATCAAGCTTGTAAATGACAACTCACTGGAAGGGATAGCAAACACATTGCATCTGGATTCGGTAGGATCTCCAATTAATGGAATGCTGCAATTAACCCAAGAGATGCAATTTATCATGTGTAATGTAAAATGATGCCTTTAACTTTTTAATTATGTATTCCAGGATATGGCAGTTCAGGTTTGAAAATATTTGCTCCGAAAGAATATTGAACAGTTCAGTTGACTACAATTGATGTTCATTTGACTACAAGAACACAAAATGTGCTGTTAGGTTATACTAACTGATACAGAGTCTGAATCTAAGTATTGTTGGAGGTGGGAAGGATCGCCTTACTGTAACATCCAAAGTCTGACTACTTGTGGAGAACAGTACTGATGAACTACATTGACAAACTGAACTTTATTTCAAACAGGTGAAATAGACTGAAGAATATCTGTAGACCCAAAATTTGTGAGTTCTTGGTGTTTAGTCTCAGAAGAATAAACCAGATAGTTATCTGCAAATATCTGAAGGCCTATCTTGTGAAAAAGTTTATTCTGAGTTCCCAAGGCTCTAAATAAGGACCACTGTGAGAATGTACAGAAAATACCTTACATGGACCTATGAAGAGCCTTTCCTAATAAAGCCAGCAGTCTCACAATGGAGCATCAGTATCATAGAGAAAAAGTTCAAATCCTACAGAAGGATTCCTTAATTTGATGGGAAACGAGACTAGCTTTTTAAACATTTTTTTCAATTTAGGTACAGTTGACACACCAATGTTCCATTCGTTTCAGGTATACGACACAACTATCTAACTTCTCTATATGTTGTGCTATATTCACTACAAGTGTAGCTAAGCATCTGCCACCAAACCACACTATTAAATATCATTGACTATATTCCCTATGCTATGCCTTTTATTCTTGTGACTTATTCATTCCATAACCAGAAGTCCGTATCTCCCACTCCCTTTCATCCATTTTGTCCATGCCCCACCCCTTCCCTCTGGCAGCCATCAGTTTGTTCTCTGTACTTACAGGTCTGATTCTGCTTTTTGTTTGTTTATTCATTGGTTTTGTTTTTTAGATTCCACATATCAGTGAAACCATATGGTATTTGTCTTTGTCAGTCTGACTCTTTCCTAAGATCTCTACCAGTTCATACCTCTTTAATTTCATATAGTCAACAATATCTGGAGCCGTCCAGCTGTGTAGTCAGCAAGTTTGTATGACTCAGACCTAAACAGGCTTCACTCCTACAATGGCCAGATAAATAAGGTAAGTTGAGGATATTGCTAAATTATGTGAGTAAGAGCAGTTATGGAAAGCTGGGTAGAAAAGGTGTGAAAATAATCACAACTTGAGATTTACAATAAAAGCTATGTTAATTTTAAGTCCACAAGTGGATCTGGTTATTATAATAATAGAAAAATCAGCAAGAGTCAATAACATAGCCTTGAAGGTAGCAAACAAATGCACTGTGTAATATAGACTGTCAAAACCAAATTTCGCTAGAGCAAAATTCTATTTGAACTCCACACACCAGATTTTTCCTACTCTGTGTCTCAAAATCCTAACCATAATAGACGCAAAGAGACAGACTTGTTCAGATATCAATTTCATTAGGCGTCCATATTTCTAGGATTTATGAAGAAAGGATTAGTGAAAACGTATGAAAAGGCCTGAAATTTATTAATTTCAACACAAATAACACACTGCAATCCCCAGGGGAGCTCTGGCATACCTTTTCCAGTCATCCCCATGTAAGGAACCAGTGAAAGCCTTTAGCCAGAGTGATTAAGGGAATGTTCTCTGGGTAAATTTTAGAGATCTTTTTTCTGCTGTCCTTGCCTGGTTATTTTTTTGTGTGTGTCCTATGTAATTCTTTTCCCTTGTTGGTATCTACTGGAACAACATATTCTTCTTTCAGGACCCTTATTACTATGAGAGGAACCCCTACCTGGTTATATACTCACTTAAAGTTAACTTTATATATAAATTTCTATATATGAACTACAAAGGATGCTTTATTTACAAGCATCCTTAAATGCTTTACAAAATGTCTGTGCTTTTTTACATCATTATTCATTATCTTCAAGTGACTTCTCTTTAGTTACCTCAGTGGTAGAGCCCTGCTCTCTAATGTAGGTATCTTATGTCTCCTGCAAACAACATTCAAGTGTTCTTTGTGTTCTCCATGCATTCATTCTGCTGACCATCCCTGTTCCAAAGATATGTATTCTATTCCCTTCAGTGAGAAGAGAAACCTCCTGATTGGGGACCAGGTTGGGTAGAGAGGAAACCCCCAAGAGACTGAGTCAGAAACTACATGATACTCTTTGTATTACCCATTACCCATTAATTGCCCTCCTGGTGGTGTTAATTCGGTATTTGGTTGGGTTTTCCTGTAACTACTTCATGCCTTATGTTCTGTGTACTATACTACAAGCATGAAAATAAAAGACTTAAATAAAAAGAGACTTCGTGATAATAGTTTAAATTTTTTCATACTGTTTCCTGGGTATGAGCACACACATCTAATGTTATCGATTGACTAGTAAGCATTTTGGCAAGGAAACCCCACTTCATCAAAGTTTGGCAGTTACTTTGGCCTGGAAATAATTTTCTCTTAAAAAAGACCAAACTTTATTTTTTAATGTTTATTTTTGAGAGGGAGAGAGAGAGAGAGAGAGAGAGAGAGAGAGAGAGAGAGAGAACGAACAGGGGAGGTCAGAGACAGAGGGAGACACAGAAACTGAAGCAGGCTCCAGGCTCTGAGCTGTCATCACAGAGCCCGACACGGGACTCAAACTTGTGAGCCGTGAGATCATGACATGAGCCAAAGCCAGACGCTCAACGAACTGAGCCACCCAGGCACCCCCAAAAAACACCAAACTTTTCACCTGACCATGATCACAGACATCTGATGATGCAGACTTCTGTCCCTTCCCTACTAAGCCTGGAGCCCCAATAAGTTCAGTACCTTTGAGGAGTCTGATGAAAGGAATACAGAAACAGGAGGTCCCATTTCTTCCACCAGCATAGTCCTTATACCTCAGTTGTTTGTAACCCAGAATCTGTTTTCTCCTAGAATAAGTGCAGGTAATTTACCATACTCAATCACTATGCAGTCCTAGTCTGAGTTCAATGCGGTTTGGAAGTCTGCTATGACAAACTAAGTATTCTTTCCTATGAGGAAACACAATCCTTATTTGAAATAATTGCTTTCCAAATAATCGCTTAATATATAATCATTCATAAATTCATGACTATATGTTGTATATACATTCTTCAAAACTACACATGCACCACAGACATTCTGCAAGATGTATTTTTATTGTGAGAGGAAACTTGAGAATAACTTTCCAATCTAAGTGTAAGTAACATTAAAAATAGGGGCGCCCCAGTGGCTCAGTCAGTTGAGGGTCTGACTTCTGCTCAGGTCATGATGTCACGGTTGGGGAGTTCTAGCCCCCCCGTTGGGCCTGCTGCTGTCAGTGCAGAGCCCGCTTGGGATCATCTGTCCCCCTCTCTCTCTCTGCCCTTCCCCAACTCATGCCCTCTCTCTCAAAAATAAACATTAAAAGAAATTTAACTAGCTTTGAAATATTTTGAATAAAACTAACTCAAGTCCATATGATCTGTGACTGAAAATAATAGGATATCAGGTGTTAGGTACGCACTCATTTGTTTTCCCCAACTTGTCTTGACTCACAAAATACACTTTCATTCTGTGCTGAGAGTGCTGGGTGCCAAAAAGGCAAGATACAAATGGATTTGATTTGTGACCATTTGGGCCCTAAGGACAGACACCTTCTGGCACTGCTCCACAAGTGGGACAGGTGATCTCTTGCTTCTCTGCAATAGTTTATCTGACCCAAAGAATATCTGATTGTTGAAAAGGTGGTCATTTACCCCCTTGGAATGGGAAAACTGGCAGACTTAGATTCAGGTCACGAAAGTTGTTTGGGGTTTTCCTTTTGCTGAGATTTATAGAAAGCAGCCTAAAGAACATGACTTTGCACAAAGTGCCTTTATTTTCAGATTTATAGATTTTCTGTGTCTGATATCAAAATAAGCTTTGTAGGTAGCCAGAAATATTGCATATTATGTTTATATTATAGTTTTGTCTAAGTTTCCAAAACAACATGCTCTAAATGTACTTTGTTGGCATAGTGAGAGTTAAGAGAGGAGAATCTAAAGAATGTGGTTTCCCTCAAAACTAACCGAGAGGTGAAGTCAAAGCATACAGTGTTGAAAAACCTTTTGTAAACTAATAACAGCTGCTTAATAAATGGCTTTTGTTGGGATAGAGGAGGGAGTGCCTGCCTGCACAGGCTCACCACACTGGTAAGTTCACATCGTGTTAAGTCAAAGGAAATTCAACAATGTTATCTAAAACATACAAAGGGCATAAACTGATATAATGTTAAATCAACTGTGTAAATATTCTTAAGAAGATATTAAAAAACCAAATGTTTTCTTTTGTCTAAACCATGAAATATGGAATTGTGTGGCTTTGCCATTTCCTTTCAGACTGTTTAGGACTCAGACTACTTTTATTTCCTGTTGTTTTTTTTTTTCTTCTTCTTCGAATATGAACCGTAGAAATAGAAGCATAAATCTAAATGAAGAAAAAAAATAGGCTCTGGTCTTACTCAATGTGTATTACATTTGAGCTGAAATCAGGTATATGTGATGAAAACTAACAGGAGGTTTTCATCTCAGGAAGAACATGGTGTTTTTTTTGACTATGAATTACATAACATGATAAAGGACTCTTTTTTTTCCAACCTTTTCTAGCAATTTTCCAACCATGTTCACTAACAAATATTAGCTGTGGTTTATTCAGTGTTTTTCTTGTATATAAAATTATGGACGATATCAAGAATTTAATATTAAACTTAGGTGCTCAAATATCTATTGACAGAGCAGAATTTTGTAAACTATTTGATATAAATTACAGTCCTATATATTATTAAAATGTACTGGAAATCCAAACAAAAAAAAATGTAAGCTGTGCTGGTGATGATTATAGTTTCAGATAGAAATATACTGGGGAATAAGAAGGACTATCATAGTTTTAAAAACCAGCAACAACTCAGGGGAGGTGTGTATTGTCTCTCTAAACAGATAAGCATAGTTAATTAAACTGGGTTTGTGGGACTATGGCCAGCTCAATGATATTTGCTTCCATCTGTACATCACTATAAAAGTTTACCTACACTGTGTGCCAACTAGCAAGAACCTAGAAATACTGGTCTTACCAACCATGGAGTGTTAATGTGACACAGATCAAGCTGGAATAGATCCAAGTCTTACTGCCTAGCTTACTTGTACAACATGGCTCTTCAGAGACGTGAAATTTTAGACGCCAACACTTAACATTAAAATTACTTCTAGAGTGGGGGCGCCTGGGTGACTCAGTTGGTTAAGCATCCGACTCTTGATATCGGCTCAGGTTGTGATCTCATGGTCGTGAGATCAAGCCCTGAGTATGGCTCTGCACTAAGTGTGGAGCCTGCTTGGGATTCTTTCTCTCCCTCTCTCTCTCTGTCTCATACCCCCTCATGCACACACATGCACACACATTCTCTCTTGAAGTAAATGAATAAACATTAAAAAAAATAACTTCTAGGGGCGCCTGAGTGGCTCAGTCGGTTGAGCCTCCAACTTCAACCCAGGTCATGATCTCACAGTTCATGAGTTTGAGCCCTGTGTCAGGCTCTGTGCTGACAGCTCAAAGCCTGGAGCTTGCTTCAGATTGTGTGTCTCCCTCTCTCTCTCTCTCCACTTCTCTCTCTCTCTTTCTCTCAAAAATAAACAAACATTTAAAAAAATTTTTTTAAATAACTTCTAGAGTGGAATAGGTAATACAAAGGATATACCTAAAATTAGACTTAGACACTAAATCTAGCATTACCTCTGTATAAATTAAGGCAAGAAATCAGTCTCCTTTTCAGTTTGATAAAACAAAGAACTGGATCAAATTATTCTAAGGTCTTCTTTGGTTTAAATATCCTACAAACTTCATCACAAGTGTTTCCCAAACTTTCCATCAGTCAAATACACACACCACACCCATCTTATTTTTTTAACCACTGCTACAGACTAGATGCTTTCTGTAATCATGTATCTCTCCATTTTGTCAATCAAAGATACATGTGTGCATAATTAATACCACACTGACTTAGCAGAAATTTGATATTTAAGTTAGGCCATACAGCCTTACCTTGGGTAAACACATGCAGTTCATTAGTTTGGGAGAAATCTTAAAGATTTGAACTACTTAGGGATCTAGTTATACATGATTGGAAATTATCAAACTGGGAGAAATACACTATCCAAATCTGCCAAGAGAATTTCGCCGCTCTGTCTTCCTGATTCAGTTACCTAGAAAAAAAATCACTACCTTCTACCCACTTGCCACACAAACATACCTCAATATTTGTTAATCCTTTATCTTGTTTTTTTTTTTTAATCTGAGGACCTGGATTAGTGAATAATACATCTGATCAATCAGCAATTCAAAACCAATCCCAACAGGTTGGGGATAGGTGAGTGGGATGCCTACTGTCACATAAAAAAACATTTTTAGAGACTTCCCAGGTAACTTACACTTTTCATTGGTGTCTGTTCTAAAAACTTTTAATTAACTGATTAGCCAGTCAGAAAATACTGGTGTAAATACCACATGCCTGAGATAGGCCTTTTGTGTCTTAGGCAAAGATGTATAAGAAAGTGTCTAAGTACTTAAGGAATATGACTCAGGAAAACAAGGCACAAACACAGAGCACTAAGAAGCAGTGTGGCAAAGGGAAAAGAGAGTTAACGTAAGTCAGCTAGAGACCTTAAGTAAGTGAATCACTTTAGCCCATCTGAGTTTCAATTACTTCAACTGACAAATCAAAGATAAGAGTTTGAAATATTTCTAATTCCACAAGACCAGTGGAAAGGTATCAAATATTAGGAGCATTCAGAAACAGCTACTGAGGTCAGTGGTGGATTTAGCTCTGAAATTAAAATTGTGCAGAGCCTAAAGGCATGTATGTTGTTTGGAGTCAGCAGGTGGAAACCAAACGAGCGAAGACAGAGAGGTATAAAAAAATCAAGGCATGTTCAAGTAAAAAGTAAACAATCGAGTATCTGAAAAGGTAGGTGGGACAGTATTATTAGGGGCATTGAAACAATTTCAGCATGCCATGGGAGCTTTCTGAGCATGAGAATTGCACTTATTTGTTAATCAATTCACCATATAATTATGGAACACATACTATATAAAAACTGTCTCAGGGGCTGTGGGATGAAACAAAGATGGACCATAAGTGTTCCTTATCTTCAGGGAGATTTATAGTCAAGTAGAGAAGGCAGGATATGTGTGCAAATAAGCATGTAGAACATATTTTAGCTGAGTCACTCTGCCTTTTAGATTCAATAAAATTGAATAAAATCCTCATTGAAATTGAGAATATTTAGTGAGCCTCTCTTGATGGGTGATTGATGTTGTGCCTAGTTACTTCTAATTCTAGCATTAGCCAAGTTCTCAATATCCTGTCTTGACTCTGACACTGTTCTCTTCTGTCTACCATGTATTGAACCCAACACGGAACGTGCTTCCTTTTCTTTAAGCTCACACAACTTGTAGGTGCTGGATATTTTCTGTTTGCACCTCCAAAACACTCTAGCTTACTATTTTGCCCCTCAACCTGGGAGGCTGCAATGTATGTTTTGGTCCATGGTCTGCTATGCCCACTGACTTCGGGTTGGGTTTAGTTGATGGAACATCAGCTGAGGGAAGACCTTGTTTAGCCAACAAGATCAAAGCATGAGGGTGAAGTGAGGTAAAGCAGTTTATTTCTCCAGTTCTCTTCCTGGTGGTTCACTGTATGTTGACTCCATTTCTCTTCCACAACTCCTATCAAGTGACTGGCCGACTAGAGCTACTCTCTCTGGGTTCTCTCTGGTATTTATTTCTTCGCTTTATGGCTTTAGTCATAGGCAACTGCACTATCACTTCTTGGTTTTCCTAAACCTTGTCCACGCCTCTTAATATATATGTTTTTGAACTCCTTTTACCAAGTTTGAGTACCCATCTCTTTCTTTCCAGGACCTTAATTGTTACAATGAAGAATAGGTTATTTCCCAAATACTTAAGGTATACTAGTGAGAATTACACTATAGCACACAGTGTAATTGAATATCACATAGCCTGGTCTTAAAAGTTGTGTTTTTTGTTTTGTTTTTTGGTTTTTGTTTTTACTTTTTTTTTAAATTAAGGTATAACTGATACATAACATTTACTAGTTTCAAATGTATAACATAAAATGTGTATACATTTTGAAATGATCACAATAAATCTAGATAACACCAATCACCATACATAGTTACCAAAATTTTTTTTTCTTTTGATGACTTTTAAGATCCACATTCTTACCAACTTTCAAACATGCAATACAATATTATTATAGTCACCAGACTGTACATTATATCCCCATGACTTATTTTACAACTAGAAGTTTGTCCCTTTTGACACCTTTAACCCATTTTGCCTTGCCTACCCCCCCCCCCCCCCACCTCTGGAAACCACCAATCTGTTCTCTGTACCTATGAACTTGGTTTTTGCTTTTAGTTTCTGTGTTTTTTTTAGATTCCACATATAAGTGATACCATGCAGCATTTTTCTTTTTCTGATTTACCTCACTTGGCATTATGCCTTCAAGTTCCATCCATAATGTCACAGATGACAAGATTTCATTCTTTTTTATAACTGAATAATATTCCATTATGTGTATGTATTATACACACACACACACACACACCATCTTTTAACTATTCATCCATGATGGACATTTTAGTTGTTTCCATATGTTGGTTATTGTAAATAATACTGCAGTGATCATGGGGATGCAGCTATCTTTTCAAGTTAATGTTTTTGTTTCCTTCAGATAATATACCCAGAAGTGGAATTGCTAGATCAGATGGTACTTTTATTTTTTATTTTTTGAGGAAACTCCATACCATTTTTCATAGTGGCTGCTCCATTTATATTCCCACCAACAGTGAACAAGCATTCCCTTCTCTCCACATCTCACCAATCCTTGTTATTTCTTGTGTTTTGATAGTAGCCATTCGACAGGTGTGAAGTGATATATCATTGTGGTTTTGAGTTCCTCAATGATTAGTGATGTTGAGCACTTTTTCATGTACCTGTTAGCCATCTGTATGTCTTCTTTGGAAAAGTATCCATTCAGAAATGTGTCTATTCAAAAGCGTCTACCAATTTTTAAATTGGATTGGTTTTGTTTTGTTTGCTATGGAGTAGTATGATTTCTTCATATATTTTGGATATTAACCTTATTTCATATATAATGATTTGCAAATATTTTCTCCTATTCAGTACATGGCCTTTTCATTTTGTTGATGAAAATTCCTTTGTTGTCCAGAACCTTTTTAGTTTGTTATAGTATCACTTGTTAATTTTCACTTTTGTTGCCAAATTCAAAAACAACACATCGCCAAAACCAAAGTCAAGGAACTTACCACTATATTTCCTTTTAAGAGTTTTATCATGTCAGGTCTTACATCTAAGTCACTAATCAATTTTGAGTACGGTGTAAGAAAATGGTCCAATTTCATTCTTTTGCATGTGGCTGTCCAGTTTTCCCAACACCATTTATTGAAGAGACTGCCCTTTCCCCATAGTATAGGGTTGGCTCTTTTGTCATTAATTAACTGACCGCATATTCATGGGTTTATTTCTGGTTTTTATATCTGTTCCATTGATCTGTGTGACTATTTATGCCAATACCAAACTGTTTTTGATTAATATAGCTTTGCAATATAGTTTGAAATCAGGAGGTATGATGTCTCCAGTTTTGTTTTTCTTTCTCAAGATTGCTTTGGCTATTAATGGTCTTTTGTGGCTCCACACAAATTTTAGATTGCTCTATTTCTGTGAAAAATAGAATTTGACAGGGATTGCACTGAATCTGTAGATTGCTTTGGGTAGCAAAGCCATTTTAACAATAGTCTTCCAATTCATGAGTATCAAATATCTTTCCATTTATATGTGACTTCAGCTACTTTCATTAATGTCTTATAGTTTTCAGTGTACAAGTCTTTTACATCCTGGGTTAAATTTACTCCTAGGTATTTTATTCTTTTTGATACAAATGTAAGTGGGATTGTTTTCTCAATTCTCTTTTCGATATGTCATTGTTAGTGTATAGAAATGCAATGGATTTTTGTATATTGATTTTGTTTTAAAGTCTTTCAGTAACTATCTTCTTTCCTCCCTCAAATCCATCCTCATGTCTTCCACTAGGGCTCCAGAAATTCATTATATTGCTAAGCACTTTTCTCTCTTATAACTTCCCTTCCCCACCCTCACCTCCCAGCACATTTGCTCTAAATTCCCACAAATCCCTATACATACGTATAAATTCTAATTTAGTTACCTCTTGATCTAATCCCTGACATGTTCTGAGACCTTTCTTAAAAAAAGAGAGAGAGGCAAAGCATAAAACAGCCTTTTAACTATAGAGAACAAACTGAGGGTTGCTGGAGGGGAGGTAGATGGGGCATGGGTTTAAGAGGTGATGGGCCTTAAGCAGGGCACTTTTGATGAGCACTGGGTGTTGTATGTAAGTGACGAATCACTAAATTCTACTCCTGAAACTAATGTTACACTATATATTGACTAAATAGAATTTAAATAAAACCTTGAAACAAATAAAATCTGAACACATACAAAGGCAAAAAAAAATCACTTTTCAAGATGTTTTGCTAAACAAAGCCGGTTCTTATTGTTACAGTTCTTATTACTCTAGCCCATTTAAAACTCTCCTGACTCCCAGCTATTGCATGAGAATAATGCAACAATGAGAGTTTTATCTCTACCATTAGTGAGATAGAGATACAATGATGTGAGAAATGAGAGAAGAAATTGCTGGCAGTATCAGACTGCTTCTTCAAGAAGGTGGCATTAGACAAATGTAATCTCCAAAACAGAAATATGATACGGCCAAGCAGAATTAGGGAGAAAGAAATTCAGAGAGGTAAAATAAAAGGCAAGTATGTGATATGGAAAAGCATGACTCATCTGAGTAGTTCTGTTTAGTTTATAAATGATGAAAGTAGTGTTTGAGAAGAATAATTTGACAGTAGTATGCTGAATGAATTGAGGGGAAGAAAAACTCGAGTCAGGGAAACCAGGCTATTGTAACTGTTTATGTAAGAGGGGGTTACAAAGCAATCAAAATGGTAGTATTATAATAGAAATAACAGCACTGATATAGGAAACTAGGAGACTAAAAAAGAGCTTAATCTCTATGTCCTGACCTGGAAAATGGACATTATATGTCAAGATTAAAAGAAAGTTGAAGAACAAATTTCTTTAAAATTATATGTGAATATATAACAACTAACACACATAGCACTATATATTCCTAGCAATACATCAGCCCATTAATACTCAGAGATTAAAGTGACTTGTGCAAGGGGCGCCTGGGTGGCTCAATTGGTTATGTGGCCGACTTTGGCTCAGGTCATGATCTCGCGATTTGTGAGTTCGAGCCCCGTGTGGGGCTCTCTGTGCTGACAGCTCAGAGCCTGAAACCTGCTTCAGATTCTGTGTCTCCCTCTCTCTTTGCTCCTGCCCGCACTTGCACTCTATCTCTCTCAAAAATAAATAAACATAAAAAGAAAATTTTAGAGTGACTTGTGCAAAGTTGCCCAGCTAACTGGTGATAGAATTTAGAATAAAAACCCTCGCAGTCTAACTCCAATGTGTGCATTCTCAACTATTATTGAATTAACTTATTGATTCCGTGTTCAATTATTATCCCCATTTGACAGAAGTAGGCATTATTAATGCTCGCATTTTACCAAACAGGAAGGAGACAAACAGTTCAAACTTTGCCCAGCTCCTTGATAGAGGAGCAGGAATTGGATCCAAAAGCCAAGTACAGAGCCCATGGTGTTAACCTTTACATTATGCTGCCTTTCCAATGACACCTAACAAAGGCTTAGTAATTCACTCATTTAGAAAATGAGTCAAAACAG